>NW_017306805.1:224997-262759 GCF_000935625.1 Nanorana parkeri
TGAAATGTTTCATAATTAACAAAGAATATTTATTAATTAAATAATTAAACATTAAATAATTAAATCATGGCATTTACACCAATCAGCCATAACATGTTGACCTCCCACCATATATGAAGTATATCCCCCTTTCCCAAAACAGCACTGACTGGGGATGCACCAATATCAATAACAGTATTGGTATTGTTGCTGATACTAGGCATTTTCATGAGTACTCTACTCCAAAAAATGCCCCAATAAAGCTTATAATGGCACTTTAAATGTTTTAATTATTTCAGCTGCCGTAAGGTCTTGCACTTGCTGGAGACCTTACGGTAGCCTTGTGGGGACCTTCCCGGCGCAAGTACACAACACTGGTCAGGCCCCACATGTACACCTCCTTCTTCCTGCCGCCCACACAGTACTGGTGACATCCGCTGCCTGCACGCAGCCCTGGAGAGGCTTCGGCTAAATATTGTTCTCCATTGCTATATAATGTGTTGCGGAAACTTGTAGTCTCTCTACAGCCTGGAGCCAGTGGCAGAACAGCCAGGGTGTAGCGTTTGCAGCTGCGACTGGGTCCTGGCTATCCACCACTGTCCCAAAATCGACCTGTTTTAGCCACTCTGTAGACAAGCAGAATCTGTAGAGGTAACCATGAAAAAATACAGTACAAACTACAGTGCCAACAAGCTGCGCTGCAGTGTGGTGTGAAGTGGAAGGTTGCAGTTTTTTCGCTTTGCTTTTCATCGCTACGCCTGCAGTGTGTCACAGCCTTAATAGTTAATCCCTCTCTCCTCCCACCTATCAGAATTGTAACTAATACATTTTGCCCAGCTATCCCATTCCACCGTTTTTTTCCTCCTGCATCAGAGTTGTAGCTTACCTTGCAGGGATAAAATCCTTATTGTTCGTCTGCATACGGTTAAGTCCCCTGGATTCTCTAAAGCTAGAAGACTTTGGGAGCCCCGCTGATGGTCGACGGGGCTGTGCCAAGGGACCTGGATTCCTGTTATGGCTGGGCATGGGGTCTCTTTCTGTGCGCTATGTGTGTCTCCGGCCGCTGTATGTTCCACCGGTGCTTTCGGCCGCTGGAACGTGGAAGTCCACTACGGCACATGCGCGAACGCCCCCAAGGAGCGTGAATGTGTCGGGGGCGGAGCTACGAAACGAGCGGCCGATTTAAAACATCCTACTGCTATTACTTGCGGCCGCTCTTCTCCCCTGTCGGATGCTGGCACAAGTACCCTCTGTGCTCTGCTGACAAGCTCTTGGTGCTCTTATTCGGTCACTGGAATCGCTCCTCGCTTCAGGTACTGATGCAATTACTCTATACAAGTTTTTTCTTGTATGTTGCTTATTCTTAAAAAGATATACCTTGTCGCAAGTGGTTGTGACATGCGTTTTTCTTCCACAGCATGCCTTTAGACAGACTGACCCCCCCCCCAAAACACCATCATAGGCAAAGAAAGTAAGCAATGACTCACTTTTTTTCTTAAAGCGACAGGCGGTCTAATAGACACCTCTGGCCTCAACTCACAAATCAGCCCCCACTTTTATGTTTTTTGTCACAGCTCTTCTAGATCTGATTCGCTCCGTTCCAAAGAACGTCGCCATTCTTCTACCACTAGCAGGCGAAGATCCCCCTCTGGGGAAAGGCGTTCACACCGTCAGTGTAGGAGGAGATCTTCATCTGTAAATCAGCGGAGTGCCACTTGCCATCTGGACAATGCGCATCATCCTCAACCTCTCCCTGGCGGGTGCTGGGCCTGTCCTAATTTGGCTTTGCCCGGCAAGACAGCCTGTGAGAATTGCTTCATGGAAGCTACAAGAGATAGAGATGCTGATAACCATCAAGTTTTGTCAATGATGAAAAAGGTTTTTCAGGATACACTAAGGGAATTTTCTGCCAATGCTACTCCTCACTCTCAAACTGCGCCAGGCGCAGTACAAGGCTCGGATCCTAGACCAGGTCCCTCAGGAGCCAATACTAGCACCCGGTGGGATGACCCCCTTGAGGACCATTCGGGCTCGTCATCAGAAGAGGAAGGTGAGCAATTGGATGGCTTTGATTTTTCTCTTGTGCAGCCCTTTGTTAAGGCGGTCAGGCAAGCTCTCCTATGGGAAGGCACCGAAGAACAGCCTGAGAAAAAGAGGCGATACTTTAAGCATGTTAGAAAGGAAATGCTTTATTTTCCTTTTCTGGATGAGATTAAAGATATTATCTCGGAGGAATGGAATCCGGTGGAGAGGAAATCTTCGTTTCGCAACCGTTTTGCCAAACTGTATCCCTTCAAAAAGGAGGAGGTTAAACATTTTGAGGAATCGCCTGTCGTAGACGCTGCACTAATGCGACTAGCTAGACATGTCACCATACCACTCGATGATGCCATCACCTTTAAGGACGTGCTTGACAGACGGGCTGATCTGGACCTTAAAGAGGGCTATTCATGAGCGGGGGGGTGCTTGCAGCCCTGCTGTCGCCTTAGCTGCGACATCTAAGGCCCTTGAAGCCTGGGTGGACAGCGCGGAAGCTGGTATCACGTACCTGTGCGGAGACTGGATGTAGGAGGAGGATTCCTTTGCAGCTCGTGTCCTAGGGACTCTGGTATTGGGGACAGAGTCCTTATAGACAGTGAGTGGCAGGAGGGCCAGAGGCGGTTCCACCGTGCAGGCCACTCCTTGGTTTTGCGGCAGGGTCTTGTAAATCTTGATATCCGAGGTCAACAGGCCGAGGTCACACCGAGCAGGCAGAGCAAGTACAAAAGGAGAAGGCGTAGGCAGTCCAGTGAAGCAATCCGAGGTCAAGGGTATAGGCAAACAAGAATGGTCAAACGTTCCGAGGTCAAAGGCAGCCTGTAGGCAAACAAGGTCAAAGTCAATCCGGGTCGATAATCAAGGGTACTGGAAACAAGGATCAGG
This sequence comes from Nanorana parkeri, assembly GCF_000935625.1. Lineage (NCBI taxonomy): Eukaryota > Metazoa > Chordata > Amphibia > Anura > Dicroglossidae > Nanorana > Nanorana parkeri. The sequence continues at coordinate 227,899 of NW_017306805.1, forward strand.
AGACGTCAGGGCGGTTGAAGAGACAATCCAGCAATGAGTAGGTGTGGAGTCTGGGTTTAAATAGTGAAGGAAATGATTTGGAGAGTGTCACTTGCTATGAGCCTTTTGGAGAGCATCACTTCCTGTGAGTCTTTTGGAGAGCGTCACTTCCTGTGAGCCTTTTGGAGAGTGTCACTTCCTGTGAGCCTTTTGGAGAGCGTTCTTCTGTGGACAGTCCTTGGCGCGCACATGCGCACAGGCCCATTACGGGAACCCCGGCTTGGCGCATGCGCAGAAGCAGCAGGTCTCTGACAGAGCCCCCCGAACAGGCAGCCTCCGGATGCCGACTCGGGCTGGACGACCAGGAGGCCTCTGAAAAAATCTACGGATCAAGTCGGGAGCATGGACGTGGGACTCGGGCTCCCAGGAATTCTCTTCGGGACCATACCCTTTCCATTTGATGAGGAATCATCGGTTCCTACCCCTTCCACGACAGTCCAGAACAGCTTCAACTTCGTACTCCTCAGCACCATCAATGATTGAAGGAGGTAGTGGCACATCACCCCTGTCCCCGAAGGCATCAGTGGCCACTGCTTTAAGAAGAGAGGCGTGGAAGACAGGGTGGATCCGATAGGAAGCGGGCAACTGGAGCTCATAAGCGACAGGATTGATCCTCCTCAAGACCGTAAACGGGCCGACAAATCGGTGGAGCTAATTTTTTGGATGGACAAGCAAGCCGTAGATGTAGCATGGACAACCAGGCCTTGCTGTAGGTCGAGATCACCTCTCCTCTTTTGGTCAAAACGGGTCTTGTTGTCTGCTTGTGCCTTCGACATGGCGGCCCGCAACACTTCAAGGTTATCATGGAGCGACTTAATCCTGTCGTGGACAGCCGGTACAGCGGAACCCATCGGTAATACTGGAGAAAAAGAGGGGCGATATCCAGAATTGGCAAAGAATGGGGTCTGCCCCATAGCTGAGTGCACGGAGTAGTTGTATGCAAACTACGCACAAGGCAGAAGCGAGGCCCAATTATCATGGGTGAAAGAGGAGAAGCAGCGCAGGTACTGCTCAAGGGTCTGATTTAGTGCGTTCTGTCTGGCCATTAGATTGAGGGTGGTAAGCGGAGCAGAAACAGCATTCTATCCCCAATGAGGTGCACATTTCTTTCCAGAATCGGGAGGTGAACTGGACCCCACGATCCGACACGATGCTGTCAGGGACGCCATGGAGGCGGACAATCTCCTTGATAAAAGTATGTGCCGTCTCCGGGGCTGTAGGCGTACCGATCATGGGCACGAAGTGGGCCATCTTGGTCAATCGGTCAACGACAACAAAGATAGATGAATATCCCTCTGAAGGGGGAAGTTCAACAATAAAGTCCATGCTCAGTCTTTCCCAAGGCCGGGGCGGAATGGGTAAGGGGTGTAGTAACAAACCCCATGGCCTTTTCCTCTCTGGTTTACTCCGAGCAGACACCTTGCAAGATCGCACATATGACTGACAGTCGCTCTTCAGAGTAGGCCACCAGAATGACCTACGAAGCAGGTCTAGAGTTTTGGTGTTGCCAAAATGTCCAGCCAATAAGTTATCATGGCACAATTTGAGGACCTGCATCCGTACTTGTGTAGGTACAAACACTGCCTGACCGTGTAGATATATGCCCTGTTTCTCTGTTAGCGCTATTCCAGGGGTAAGACGTCAGTCGAGGAAGCTTATTTTAAATTGGAGAGCAAGTCAGCTCCTATCAGGAGGAAGCTGCGGGCAGAAAGTATTGTGTCAGTGGACCTTGGGTCTTCGGATAAGTGGTACATCCTGGACAGAGCATCGGGTTTGACATTCTTAGATCCAGGTAGGTGGTAGGTAGGTGATATTGAGGTTGAAGCGAGTGAAAAAGAGAGCCCATCTGGCCTGTCTGGGCCTTAGTCGTTTTGCCGAGCGTAGGTATTCCAGGTTTTTGTAGTCGGTGTAGACCAGGATTGGTTGGGCCGCCCCTTCGAGGAGGTACCTCCATTCCTCTAGGGCTGACTTAATGGCAAGGAGCTCCCGATCCCCCACATCATAGTTGGCTTCAGCCGGTGACAGTTTCCCGGGAGAAATAGGCCACGGGGTGCATTTGTGCTGTACCCAAGTGGCGTTGTGAGAGGACGGCCCCCACCGCAGCTTCAGAGGCATCCACCTCCAATACGTAAGGCAAGGGCGGTTCAGGGTGCAGCAACACAGGAGCAGAGGTGAATAAACGTTTCAATTCATCGAAGGCAGCCTGAGCCTCTGGGGACCACTCAAACCGGGGGCCCATCCTAGTGAGCCTAGTGATGGGGGCAACGATGGAGGAGAAGCCCCGAATGAATCTCCGGTAGAAGTTGGCAAAGCCAATGAACCGTTGCACTCCTTTACGGTCCAACGGCACCGGCCAGTCAAGAACAGCTGTCACCTTCTGCGGGTCCATGGAGATGCCCACGGGAATATGATCAGTCCGAGGAACTGAATGGAGCCTTTATGGAACTCACACTTTTCCGCCTTGGCATACAACTTGTGGGTGCGCAGACGGGCAAGTACTTGGCACATATGGATCCGGTGGGCCTCGAGTGTGGGAGAAAACACCAAGATGTCATCCAGATAAACGATCATGAAAAAGTCCAGATAGTCCCGAAAAATATCATTCACAAAATGTTGGAAGGTGGCAGGGGCGTTACAGAGCCCAAAGGGCATGACAAGATATTCGAAGTGCCCAACTCTAGTGCGGAAGGCGGTCTTCCACTCATCGCCCTCTCTGAACCGCACCAGATTGTAGGCCCCTCTGAGATCAAGCTTGGAGAAGACCTTAGAGCTGCGAAACCGTTGGAAGAGCTCAGGAACGAGGGGCAATGGGTACCGGTTCTTGGCGGTAATGGCATTCAGTTCCCGATAATCGATACAGGGGCGAAGGGAAAGCTCCTTGTTCTCCACAAAGAAGATGCCCGCTCCAGCGGGGGAAGTTGACGGCTGGATGAACCCCTTGGCAAGATTGTTGTCAATGTATAGATGAAGGGTTTCCAATTCCGGTTCAGACAAGGGGTAGATTTGCCCAAACGGAATAGGGGGTCCGGGCAACAGCTCAATGGGACAGTCATATGGACGTTGTGGAGGGAGAGAGTCAGCCGCCTTTTTTAGAATACATCTCGAAACTCTTGATAATCTTGAGGAACGGAGTGGAGAGACAGGCAGGGGTCTGAGTGTATCGCCAGGTTGTTCGTTTGTGCATAACAATGTTGATGACAATAGGGGGAAGAGAATGTCATGGTACCGGTGCCCCAGTCAATCTGTGGTTCATGTTGTTGTAACCATGGTAACCCCAGGATGATAGGAAACATTGGAGATGAGATGACATCGAGCCTTAGTAACTCCAGGTGTTCTGTTTCGGTACGGGCTAGTAGTTGGCAGGTCTCATGGGTGATCGGCCCAGAGCTGGGTGTAGATCCATCCGCCAACTGGATGATCAAAGGCTGTGCTTTGGGCTGAAGGGGTATATGGTGCAGCTGGGTGAAATGGTGGTCGATGAAACAGCTACAAGCTCCAGAATCAACGATAGCTGAGACGTGGATGGTCGTTCCCGGGAACTGGAGGAAAAGAGTCAGATGACCCAAGTTGTTTTTATAGGTAGATGCAAACATAGGTCTGTGTAACTTACGGGGTCTGACGGGACATCCGTTTACGAAGTGCCCCGAGTCTCCACAATATAAACATAAGTTGTCACGTCTACGGCGTTGTCGTTCTTCCGGGGAGAGCGGGGCTCTGACGAGACCAAGTTGCATGGGTTCCTGTTCAGAGTGGCGTGGACCAGCAGGAGCGTCACTAGATCGACTGGAGGGGGCCATGGGAACCCTGGGTAACATCCATGTAGGACGGGTGACACCGGCCCGTTCCTGACGTCGCTCCCGTACCCTTCGGTCCAATTGAATGGATAGCTGGATGAGATTTTCCAGAGTCAGGAGGGGCTTGGCGAGCCAGTTCATCCTTTAAGGTTTCACACAAACCCAGGCAGAACTGATGTCGAAGAGCAGCGTCGTTCCAGGCCGTGTTGGCCCCCATTTGCGGAATTCCGACACATAGTCCTCCACTGGGCGTCTGCCTTGTAGCAGGGAGTGGAGGATGGTTTCTGCTGTCGTGGTGCGTTGGGGATCATCGTACAGTTGTGCCATTGCGCCAAAGAAGGTGGAAAGAGAATTCAGGATTGGATTTTCTTTTTCCAGCAAGTGATGGGCCCATGACTGGGGTTCACCTGATAGTAGGGCAATAACATACCCAACTTTCGTGGTCTCAGAAGAGAAGGTCCGAGATTGCAGGGCAAAATATAGGCGGCAGGCGTTCCTGAAGGCCCGGAACTTGTGGCGATCTCCTGAGAAGCGTTCGGGCGTAGGAACACGGGGTTCAGGCACGGGAGAAGGTGTTGTTGGGACTTCCGCTGGTTGCACGGGGTCCAGGATAGAGGCATTGGCCATAGCAGTGACTCGCCCGTCCAGCTGAAAATTCCCATCCTTTATTTCATCGAGGGCCCGAGTCACAGAGGCCATTTGTTGGCACAGGGACCGTTATATTTCCATATTACTTGAGGTGTCTCCTTTTAGAATGTTTAAATTCTCGACTATATTCTTCTCTTGCACCAAAGTCGAGCAACACTGCTATCACACCTCACACTGGTGGTTTCCATTCTGGAGCAGTTCGGGTGGCTGATCAATCAGGAGAAGAGCCACCTTTTCCCCCACACAGGGCCTCGTGTACCTGGGTGCCATTGTAGATACTGTGCATAATTCAGTCACCCTTCCTGCAGAAAATATCCCGTTCATTTTGAGTCTATTATAACCGGTCCTATCGTCCGTTTTTCTTTCAGCCACTCAGTGCCTGCAAGTAGTGGGCACCATGATATCCACCATTCCAATGGTCAAATGGGCTCAGTGGAGGTCTTGCCCCTTTCAGATGGATTTTTTGAAGCAGTGGGAATCGGAGGACCTCGCTCAATTGATTTGAGTCACAAACCGAATGAAGGAGGACGTCGTCTGGTGGCTGGAAGAACAGAATCTACTCCGTTGCCAGTCGCTATATCCGACGGAGTGGGTGATGATCTCCACGGACGCCAGCGAGTAAGGCTGGGGAGCCAGCTGTGCGGGTCAAGTGGCTCAGGCTCAGTGGACATTTCCCGCAAAAGTGATGGTCTCCAATATTTTGGAATTGAGGACGGTGTTTCAGGCGCTACTTGCCTTCTACAGTCTGGTTCTGGGCAAAGCTGTTCTGTTGAAAATAGACCACAACACGGCGGTGACCTACATCTCCTTAATGAAGGAAGTGACTCCGATTTTGGAATGGGCCACGGTCCATCTTCTCTACCTGTCCGCTGTATATGCACCTGGCCCCTCAACCAACATGCGGATTACCTTTCCAGGGTCACACTGGACAATAACGAATGGTCGCTTCTTCCTCAAGTGTTCCATCAATTGACGACTTGGGCATTTTGTTCGGAAATAGATCTATTTGCATCCCCAGCCAACTACAAGTTGAACAGGTTCTACTTGAGGTTTCCTTGCCCACTGGCGATAGCCACGGATGCCTTGACAGCGAAGTGGTCAATCCACACAGCGTATGCCTTTCCCCCGGTTCCACTCATTCACGGTTTTCTGAGAAGGCTCCGGAGGGAACCAGTGACCGTCCTGGCGGTCATTCCCAACTGGCCCAGGAGGCCGTGGTATCCCCTGCTTCACCGGATGAGCACACAGACTCCGTTTCCATTGCCGTCCCTGGTGAATCTTCTATCTCGGGGCCCAATCCTTCATCCTGCACAAGCCAAGCTTTGTTTTTTACGGCCTGGATCTTGAGAGGAGGAGACTCTTGAGTCTCGGTTGTTCTGCTAAACTTGTCAACACGCTCTTATGCTCTCGGAAACACAGTACGAACCACATACAACAGAGTTTGGAAAAAGTTCCAGGATTTTGCCTCTGAGATATCTCATGTGTTGAAACTCCTCCACATCAGGTTGGACATGGGTCTCAGTATTAGTTTCCTCAAGGGACAGGTCTCAGCGATTTCGGCTTTAACGGGACTCAGACTAGTGTCTGATATTCGCTAAATGGGATCTGCCTTTAATACTGGATTTTCTGGCCTCCGATGCGTTTGAAGGACGAATATCTCTCTGGCAGCTCACCTTGAAAGTGGCCTTTCTGGTGGCAATATCTTCAGCCTGGACGGTTTCTAAACTGGCGGCATTAGGGTTTAAAGAAACCTTCACTACGTTTCTAGCCAACAGAGTTGTAAAGTCGTTTCAAACGTCTTGCCTACCTTCCAGTCTGCGGATGGTGAACAGGTGCATCGCTTGGATGTGGCAAGTGCGCTAAAAGCGTATATTGCATCTACTGCCGAAATCAGAACCACAGATTATCTTTCTGTCATTCCTTCAGGTGCCAGGAAGGGCTCTAAGGCATCGTGTAGACTCATCGCCTCATGGGTTGTCCGGGCCATCACCTTGGCCTACAAAGCCAAAAATTTGCCTATACCGGAGGGGGTCTCTGCGCACTCAACCAGAAGTGTGTCGACGTCTTGGGCAGCGGCGTGCCGAGTGTCCTTGGAGAAGATTTGTAAAGCTGCCACAAGGTCGTCTGTTCATACTTTCATGTCCCATTATTGTATTGACTCAGCGGCACTGACTACTGTTGATTTTGGCCATACAGTGCTTTCAGCTGCGGCAAACTCTCATTGATTAAATATTGACTGGCATTCTCCCCGTGTGTGTAGCAAGTTATTTGCCATTAGTGTGCTGACATGGAGCTGACAGGAAAACCAAAAAATTGTATTCATTCTTACCAGCAATTTTCCTTTCCTGTCTAGCGCCATGGCAGCACAATTCCCACCCATGCAGTCGGATAGCTACAGAACGGTGGGATGGGATAGCTGGGCAAAATTTATTAGATACGATCCTGATAGGTGGGAGGAGAGAGTGATTAACCATTAGTGTGCTGCTATGGAGCTAGACAGGAAAGGAAAATTGCTGGTCAGTATGAATACAATTTTCCATTTTTTTTCCACTTCCTTAAACAGGGTGACAATGTTGGTTATTCTCCAGTAAAAACATACAGCAGTGGTGGCACCCTGTGGACAGGGTAGCCAGAGTAGGTGGACTCAGAAAAACAAAAAATGCTGTGTTACTGATATTGACAGACTACATCATATATGTAACTTTCGGTTTAGACCATAGTTCCACTTTAACACATTTGCCTGAAAAGTCATATGACCATAAAAATTTCCATATAGGAGGATGACTAAAAAGATCTACAACGGAATTATTCCATCATGGGTCCTTACAGTTTTAAGCTTCCCTCATACACTATATGAAAATGTATATATGTCACATCAAAATAAAGCCCCTTTTGTTCTTTAAAACACGGTATATATGTGTTGGTGCAATAAATGAGAAAGTTGGAAATTGCGGTTGAACACACACACAGCAAAAACTGCTTTGTTCCGTAACTGAAAGACAAGCATCTGAAGCTTGGTCCTTAACCTCTTGCCGTCCGCCCGTTAAGAAAAAACGGACGGACGGCTGACTCGCATCTGCGGGTTGCCGTCGCCAGACGGCATTTTTTTCCTGCTCGTGTGCGCTCCCTAGCGCGCGCACGGGCAGGAAAGACCCGCTCGTTACTACAGCCGTACAAATTTAATATAGGGGGAACTGTTTTTTTAAAAAAAAATCTGTAGTTTTTCCCTAATATATTAAAAAATAAAAACCCCAGTGGTGAATAAATACCACCAAAATAAAGCTCTATGTGTCCCCAAAAAAGGGTATAAAATTCATTTCAGTACAGCGCTGCATGACGGAATAAATGTCAGTCAAAGTACTGCAGCGCTGAATACTGAAAAATGGCCTGGATGGGAAGGGGGTTTAACACCCCGGATGTCAACTGGTTAAGGGGTTAAACAATTATACTACACCAGATACTAATGATCAACCAGATAGCATGATGAATACAATCATTAAATCAAATGGAATCAGATGTGTGGGAGGAATGAAACTGGTGATAAAAAGCCATGCTTAAGGTGCCCATACACCTTACGACCATCGCAAGACTTTTGTCTTGCGATGGTCGTATGCTTCTTGAAAGCCCGTACGATCTGCCCACCTTGGACGGGCAGATCGTACTTGCGATCATCGAAAGCCCGCCCCGCTGAGGGGCGGGCTTCCGATGACGGCAATGCAGAATGGGCAGTGTGCGCGTGCGCACACCGGCCCGTTCCGCAGCTATTGGGCGAGCAGGCTAGAAACCCGCCGAGAATCGTACGATTCTCGGCGGGTTTTCGAGCATGTTGGCTTGACAAAAGACGTGCGACCATACAGTAGAAACGGTTGCACGTCTTAGTTCACACTGCTCGATTCTCGTACGATCGCGGGATTTCGCCCGATTCTCGTACGAGAATCGAGCAGTGTATGGGCACCTTTATACTAACAAGAGATGTCAATGAGCACTATTCAGTCAGACTTGGAAGAAACCAGAGTGACCCTGGTACACCCACCTACAGTTCCTTGCAGTCTTGGAGCTAGAAAGCCATACCTCTGCATGACAAGCAGTTCGCCATTGCACAAAAACACAAGAACTGGTGTGCAGAAAAATGGCACCAGGTGCTCTGGACTGATGAGTCCAAATGTAAAATATTTGGCTGTCACTAATGGCAGTTTGTTTGCCAAAGACCACCAAACTGTTCAGATGTTTAAAGCAGGTTTTCATTAGTGCTCTGTTGCTCACTATGTGCTGGAAATTTCATATGCACGTTGTAATCAGAAGTAGTATCTGACAACAAAACAGACTAGACACAATTCACTAAGGTTTACAATAAGGATAGCTGTTTTTTTTCCATCCAAGATTCAATTTAATCTTTTTGCTGGTAGTAAATAATAACAGACATAAACACAGTCGTTGGCTAGATAAAAAGATTATATAACCAATCCACTTCTCTCTTTCATTTTCACATCTTAACTGAACAAACTAAAGAGAAAAGCTAATTGGTTGCCATGCACAGCTGCTCCAGATTTGGTCTGCTGCAGTTTTGATAAATTCTCCTCACTATGTATTAAATGTGTTTTAAGTGTTTTGGAACATATCCTTTTTACCATGTTTGACAACTCTTATTCATTTATATTAATTTCTATCACTTGTTTCAAAAAAGTATTACTCGTTCTATTTAATGGAAAGTTTTCCTTTAATTACAGGCTCTCTATGAATTGGTGAAATGTAGATTTCACACAGAAGAGGCTCTCCGAAGACTTCACTTTAATGTCAAGGTAGTACAAGGTAAGGGCTTGGCAATGAAGTAAATAAAAGGACAAGGTTCCTTGTTCTATGCCTGAGACTTCACGTGTATGCTAAATCATTTTTGCATTCAAAGAATTCTTGTGCTGAAATCAGAGCAAATATGTTTTTAACCCTTTCCCTGCCACCGCCGTAAGGCATACTGTTCCCAAATGGCCAGGTCAGTATGCCTTACAGCGGTGGCATTTGCAGTACTGCAGATCTGTGTCTGCATGGATCCCCGCTGCTCTTTCCCCCACTTGTATGGGCTGAGGCAGTGGGGATCCAAAAAATGTCTGGCGGGGGTTCGGAGGAGTGAGCCGCTCGATCACTATGATTGGGCGGTGAGGAGATCGGAGCCGATGTCATCCTGTCAGTTTCAGGATGACAGCGGCTGTGTGCGTGGCCGAGCGGAGGATGGGTAAAGATCAGTAATATTACCGATCCTCTGTGGAGAGCAAACACTGGAGTGATCGTCTGATCACTCCAGTGTTTGTAAATAACTAGGGACACATAGTACTATGTGTCCCCAGTTATGAATGAACAGGATGTGATTTACATCTCTTCCTGTTCATTCATGATTTTCTCAATGGGGAGAAGCACTCAGTACAGAGGCTCCTCCCCATTCAGAAACTGCTTGATAGTAAATATTTTACTATCAACGGTTTGTGAATGAATGGGAATGGGAATGAATGTACTGAGAGCTTCCCATTCATTGATTGCTGAGGCTGCAGAAAAAGAAATTGAGGACAGGGCCTCAATTTCTTTTTCTATTTCAAAAGGGAAATGTCAGGGGTCTGATCTTGTGTTGCAATTAAATGTACTTCTGTATCATTTTATCACAACACCAACACAGCGCAAAAACTATTCTTAACATAAGTCGCTTATACAGTTTTGCGTTCCTTCATTTTTTTTAACCTTTAAAGGAGAACTATGAGATGAGTGATTTTCACTCACCTCATAGTTCTAGCCGACCTGTGACAATGAGACTGTCACAGGTCGGCTCAGTAGAACCAGCTGTCACTCATGCAGCTGGGCGGATCCCGTCATCTACGTCGGGATCCAATCCAGCTGCTGCGTCTCAGTATACCGCGAGCTGTAGCTCGCGGTATACTGAGCTTAAGGTAACGGGAGGACGCTAGTTTGTGTCCTCCCGTTACCCTAAGGAGAACTATGGGGAAAAACACTGACCCCATAGTTCTCCTTTAAGCAAAAAGGCGCAATTAAAAATTTGCAAATATTTGTTATTTATTAACTCAATACAGGATTATCTTTTAGATTTTGTCAGAAAATATATTTTTTTTGTGCACAGATACTGATTTTAGTGCTTTATCAATTGAATTGTGTATTTGTATCTGTTTTATATGAATTTGAGAAACTTTTGCAAAAATTGCAAAAATGGTGTGGCCAGCTGAGGTGCAAAAAGTTCCGGAGGGCTTGGCAGCTAAAGGGTTAAACGCTTTATTTTATTTTTTACTTTGCCTAGGTCAGCTGTGTGCTTGGAGTGAAGATGAATGTAGAAGTTTTGAGCAAGGGTTTCGGGTGTATGGGAAAAATTTCCATCTCATCCAGGCTAACAAGGTGAGAGGTTTGTAATATTATTACAAACATATACATCATGTAGGCCGGTGTCAATGGTAAGCAAGTTGGAGCCATTGCTTTTAATGTATGTTTTAATGTTTATATTGTATATTGGTGCAGACATAAGTGTTTTGACGTTTATAGCATCTGTGTGTTGTAATCCTGATATGATAGTTTACATGAACAAGTCATAGTCTGAGAGCCACATATTTAAAGCACAACCTTAATCTCCTGGTATAATTAAATCAACTGTCTAGTTAGGGTGTCTCTTTTTTTGTACACTTGCTTCATATTGAACCACATGTGGCTGTACTCTACGATGATTTTAAACTGCCCCTGTGCATTAGTAAATGCTCTGTAATGGAACATCAGGTTACTAATAAGCAGAAACGTCATCTTCAGGATTCCATTTGCATTGCTTAATAATTAAAAATGATGTGTTGTTTACATTTCCCAGGCATCCCAAGTGACATGTCAGGTGACCAGGAGTTCAAAACCACAATTATTGTGAGACTTAACCTGATGTTAGTGGTGTGATAACATTTACCTGGCATCAGAAATTCCCCATCAAGAACTTTCCTCTGACATTTCGCTATTGCAGAGAATGAGTTTGGCCCACCAATGCAGTGAGCTAGATGTGATTGTTACAAACAGATGGCAACATCACCTGCTGCTTTACCAGGAAATGAAGCATTCTCTCACAAGTAATATTGAAATACAGTACAGTTACTGCCAACATGCTTTGGACTAAACTTCTTTAAAGTTGATCTCCAGGATAAGCAAATATTATAATAACTCTACACTATCTGAGTTTCCCAACTTTGAGACCTCCTCCTAAAAGGTACAGCTAGAGTACATACCAGGAGGCCAAACATTACTTTACTGTATATATGTGTAAGGTGTGTATATGTATGTGTGTGTGTATATATATATTATTTTTTTTTAATATGTTTGTTTTAATATATATGTAGATACACACACACGCACGGTATAGAAAATAATTACCTCTGTTTTAAAATAGTCACATTTTTGTTGTTTTGCAGCCTGAAATAAAGACAGACACAGTTTTTGTTTTATCCAGCTGTATTTACTCAGTGCAACTTATAACATCCAAGTGAAAGATATAACACCAGCTTGTCGGAAAAAAATAAACAAAATTCAAAAACAGAATCACTGAGTTGGAAAAAGGATGACCCCCGTGTGTCAGTATTTTGTTGAACTACATTTTGCTTTATTACAGCCTTTAGTCTGTTGGTATATGTCTCTTCTTTGCAGAACTGCTCAAGTTCAGTTACATTTGATGGTGACCGTTTGTGGACTGCAGTCTTCAAGTCATTCCACAGATTTTCAATGGGGTTTAAGTCTGGGCTCTGACTGGGCCATGCAAGGACATTCACCTATTTCTCCTTCAACCACTTTGTAGTCATTTTTGCTGTGTGCTTTGGGTCATTGTCATGTTGGAAGGTAAACTTTCTTCCCATTGATAACTTTCTGGCAGAGGGCAGCAGATTTTCTTCAAAAATATGACGGTATTTTGCCCCATCCATTTTTCCTTCTATCCTGACAAGATCTCCAGTTCCTGCTGCAGAGAAACACCCCATAACAGGATACTACCACCTCCATGCTTTACTGTAGGAACGGTGTTATTTGGATGGTAAGCTGTATTAGATTTCCACCAGACATATTGTTTTAGTCTCATCTGACCATAACACCTTTTTCCATGTGACCTCTGAATCTTCAAGGTGTGTTTTGGCAAAGCTCATGACTGCATGTGACCTTTCTTGAGTAGTGGCTTTTTTCTTGCAGTCCTCCCATACAAGCCGCATTTGTGGAGAATTAGTGGTTTTGTTGTCACATGCACACAATGACCACTCATTGTCATAAATTAGTCCAACTGCTTCAGAGTTGCTGTAGGTCTCTTGGTAGCCTCTCTGACCAGTTTCCTCCTGGCTCTTTCATCCAGTTTGGAACGAAGTCCTGATCCAGGTAGGGTCTGTGTTCTACCAATTACCTTCCACTTCTTAACAATAGACTTCACTGTGCTTCTATGCATTGATAAAGGCTTTGAATTTTTTTGTATCCATCTCCTGACTTGTGCCTGTCCACAACTTCATCTCGGAGATCTTTTGACAGTGCCTTGCCGCCCATAGTTGATTGTTTGCTTCAGTTGCACTATCAGGGACTGAAATGCTGAGCTAATCAAAATGACCACAGCTGACCACACTTGAAATCAAATGGCTTTGTGTGCCATTGAGAAGGGGATTAGCTACACCTGATTGAGTTTACAAGTCATTTTTTTTTTACGATTTATTCTGCCCAGCCAGGAGTGGTAAAGAGGGGACTAACGGTTCAGGTCTGCTCGTATCTCATTCAATATTGGCATATAATTATAGCGGAATAAGTCCTTCAGACGGGGGGCATAGTGAACCCCCAGACACTTTAATTTATGAGACTGCCAGGGGAAATAAGATCGTAGGGCTCTAGCTTCAGCGGGGGGCACAGTCAGGTTCAGAATAGTGGATTTTGAGAGATTAATTTTGAAATTGGACAGCTTATTATATTTTTTGAGTTCAATTAATAAATTCGGAAGGGATATGCGTGGATTACTAATGTAAAATAAAATGTCATCCGCGTACGCCGCGTATTTATGTTCTCTGGAACCCACCTGCACTCCTCCGATGTTGACGTTATGTGTTATGGTGGACAAAAAAGGTTCAAGGGAAATGGCAAACAGCAGGGGCGACAAAGGGCACCCCTGCCGCGTGCCATTCCCCAGGGAGAAGGAAGGGCTGAGCACTCCGTTAACCCGTACCTGGGCCTGAAGACGCAGGGCCCGGTGTGCCCTATCAAATCGGAGGGGTGTAGTAGCCGGTCGACCTAGTATGGAGTTAAATATACCTTGGAGGGAGTCCGGGAGATCAGCGTCCGCCGTGGCTTCCGGCAGTCCCCGGATCCGAAGATTATTCCGCCGGTTGCGGTTCTCCTGGTCCTCTACTTTGTACAGGAGAGAGCGGTGCCCGAATGCCAGCTTACGCTGTGACTCTTTGAGTTCCCGGATTTCCCGATCATGGCCATCCAGGCGGGTCTCCGACTCTTCCACCCGGGGCAGTAGGTGTGAAAGGTCAGACCTCACATTAGACAGATCCTGTTTGAGCGAGGATTCCAGAGTCTGAAACATGTGGGCCAAGTCCGATTTCGTCGGGAGATCTCTCATGACGTCCGACACCTGCATATCGGCTGATAGTGGCCCATGTGAGGGGGAATCAGAGTCGCTGGAGGATCCGGGAGTTGTGATGGGTGTGTAGCGGCGTGAGCTGCCGTCCGGTCCGCAGGAGGCTGCCTCGTGGTAGGCCGCGAAGCGGTGGCGGGAGACGTATGCTGTTCCGGAATTAAGTACCGTTTCAGGGTGCCTGAGGCCACTTTTTTCGATCCGGATGATCGCTGGCCCTTCCTCCCCATAACTAAGCTTAGTGAGGCTAAGATTCGGTGAAGATGCGGGTTGTAAAACGGCAATTTTTGTCGGGCTGTAGCGGGAGCTCTGCTCAGGTGCGACTGTTCAGCTCCATGCGTTGGCCACGCCCCCCTACAAGTCATTTTTAGGAAGGGGTGATTCTTTTTCCAACTCTTTGATTCTGTTTTTGAATTAATTTTTTCTGACATGTTGGTGTTATATCTTTCACTTGGATGTTAGGGCCAGTTCACACCATATGCAGTTGTGATGCAGTCCGTTTATTTGACTGATGCAGTCAAAATACATCACAATGCTTTCCTATGGGCTTTCTTGTGCTTTATTCACACCATTGCAGTGTGCATAAACCACAAGAAAGACCATAGGAAAGCATTGTGATGTATTTTGACTGCAGCAGTCAAATAAACGGACTGCATCACAACGGCATATGGTGTGAACCGGCACTTATAAGTGGCACTGAGTAAATATAGATGGATAAAACAAAAACTGTGCCTGTCTTCATTTCAGGCTACAAAGCAACAAAATGTAATTTTAAAGGGGGGTGATTCTTTCCTATACCTACTGTATATACATACACACAAACACGCCTAAGCACTGCAGGAAGAAGCTGTTAAGTGCATTTACTTTTTCCTGCAGGGTTTTTATTTTAAAGGAAACTCTGCAATTGCATATGGGGGAGGGGGCCAACTTTACTTTTTAGTGCAAGGTCCACTTGAAGTAACTGCTAAAAAATGCCCCATAGGGTACTCAGAAACTGATTGAGACCCATTGTTTTAAATTATTTATAGTGGTATTAATATTGTTTTTTTTAACTAAAGGGAATATCATGATTTTATTATAATGTGTAAAGTCTTTTTTTTTTTAAACCTGCAAATACCTGGAGTGGATTCATACAAGGCCTGTACACATGACAACAAAAATGTTTAATTGAAAGTGTAATTTTAAGACATCCCTGTCTATGTTTTTCTAGTGGCGTCTCTGTCAAGATGTAAACTCCCACTTTTATTTACTCTCAGGTGCGCACACGGTCAGTAGGGGAGTGTGTCCAGTTTTACTACAGTTGGAAGAAGTCTGAGCGCTATGAGCATTTCACTCAGAGTCGGATGGGGAGGAGAAAACAGCTGATAAATGCAGCATCCTTGTAAGTATTAGTACAGCGAGAAATCTTTGTTCTGTAAAGTTGCTTCCTTATAAAAAAAAAAACTGTTCATCCATATACCAGAACAAACATCCCTGAACAAATGCTGGATTTGGATCCCTCCACAAGTGTAGGACTTCTACAATTACATGTCAGTAAAAGTTTGTGCAAAAATCAGACCTAGTGTTAAGGTGCCCACACACCTTGCGATTATCGTACGATAATCGCGGGAAATCCCGCGATCCTACGATAATCGCAAGGTGTGTGGAAGGCGTGCGACCGTTTCTACTGTACGGTCGCACGACTTTTGTCTTACAAACATGTTTAAAAAACCAGCCGAGAATCGTACGATTTTCGGCTGGTTTGTGGCATGCTCGTAAGATAATTGCCGCTGTGCGCAAGCGCACACTGCCCGTTCAGCAGTGGGGGGAGGGGGGGCTTGCGATGATCGCAAGTACGATCTGCCTGTCCAAGATGGGCAGATTGTACGTTTTTTTAATTACCTTACAACCATCGCAAGACAAAAGTGTTGCGATGGTTGTAAGGTCTATGGGCACCTTTAGGCTGCCCATACACCTTACGAATATCGGCCGATTTTCTTATGCGATTGCGTTTTCGTCCGATATTCGTAAGGTTGATGGGCAGTGTACAACCGCTAATACGGTACAATCAATCGATTTTTGACTAACCAGCAGGTTAGAAAACTTTGGTCGATCGTATGATTTTCGCAAGGTTGGTGGCGTTTCTGTAGGTCCAAAATTCGTACAATTTACACTGCTCATGCGCAGACGAAAATACGTGCAGTCGATTACCGCAATTCGTTCAGGTGCTTTCTTTTAATTACTGCTGATTCAACCTTACGCTAATCGGGGCCGCAGTACAAAAATCGTACGACGGTTCGTTCATCAGGCGAAAAGTTTTGTCTGATCGCAAGGTGTATGGGCAGCTTTACTGCTGGAAAATTCAAGCCTGTACATTGCCATCAAGAACTGGAATTTTTCAGCCTTGCACTATATTGTCAGAAAAGTGGAGCATATATTTTTTTCTCTACACATACTGTTAACATTTTAGTAAAAATTTAGACTAAACAACTTATGTGCAAAAGGTCCTTACAAACAACACTATTGTGTAAACTAATAGGGAATATGTTTTTTTCATTCACCAGAGAGTATGAAAGTGATGTGCCAAATTCAAAATGTCAGTATGCACTACGTGGCTCTGTATTCAACAAAGGGGTTGGAGGTAGGTCTATTTTTGATACCATCTTGTGTGTACGTTAGGGGACCGCTGTGAATGGAAATTAAATGGATTTGTATACAAAGAGAAGTCTAGGCAGTCATGGGTACCCCTTCTCCATCTTCCTTTCTGTCCTATCTTTTCCTGCTATTATTCTCTTTCTTCAAAGTGTCAACATACTGGGAAAACACCCAACCATTTCAGACCTTTTATTACTCTCCTCTATAACTTTGTGGCTCTGACAAAATGAACGGCTGTTAGGAAAAAGGCTATTCACTCCTGGTAATGTTGAAACCTGACCACCTCTTCCTGCTTCTCACACATTTATATTGGCCACTGAGGGAGCCCATCATAGTGGTGGGTTAATAGGATTGAATGAGGGGGCAGGAGGGAATGAACAAGCTTTACAGTAAAGTGATATTGTATTAGAAGTCAAGAATTGTAACTTCCATAAATCCTCACTACAGGTTTTCCTTTTTAAACATAGTCATGGCCACAAATATCGGCACCCCTGCATTTCTGTCACATAATGCACCACTTTGCACAGAAAATTGTTGCAATTACAAATGTTCAGGCATTCTCATGTTTATTTCTTTTGTTTGTATTGGTATGATACAAAAAAGCAAAATCTGACACATTCCACGCAAAACTCCAAAAATGGACTTGACAAAATTATTGGCACCCTCAATATTTGGTAGCACAGCCCTTGGAATAAATAACTAAAATCAATCGCTTCCTATAACCATCAATTAGTTTCTTACACCTCTCTACAGGAATTTTGGACCATTCTTCTTTTGCCAGCTGCTCCAGGTCTCGGATTGGAAGGGTTCCTTTTCCCATCAGCTGTTTTGAGATCTCTCCACAGGCGCTCTATGGGATTCAGATCTGGACTCATTGCTGGCCAGTCCAGTACTCTCCAGCACTTTGTCTGAAACCATTTCTGGGTGCTTTTTGACGTGTGCTTTGGGTCATTGTCCTCCTGTAAGACCCATGACCTCTGACTGAGACCCAACTTTCTGACACTGGGCCCTACATTGCACCCCGGAATTCTTTGGTAGACTTTAGATTTCATAATGCCATGCACACAGTCAAGACATCCAGGGCCTGAAGCAGCAAATCAACCCCAAAACATCAGTGAACCTCCACCATGTGTGACTGTAGGGACTGTATTTTTTTTTTCTTTAAAGGCCTCATTTCTTTCTCTGAAAACAGTAGAATGATGGGCTTTACCAAAAAGCTGTCATTTTTCTTTCATCTGTCCACAGCACATTCTCCCAAAAGGATTTTGGCTTCCTCCAGGTACGTTTTGGCAAACTCCAATCTGACTTTTTTATGTTTCTGTATCAGCAGTGGGGTCCTCCTGGGTCTCCTCCCATAGCGTCCCTTTTCATTCAGATGGCGACGTATAGTGCGAGCTGGCACAGTTGTACCCTGTGCCTAAAGGTCAGCTTGAATTTGTGTGGAAGTTGATCGAGGGTCTTTATCCACCATTAGAACAATCCTTCGTTGCAATCTTTGATCAATTGTTCTCTTCCGTCCACGTCCAGGGAGATTAGCTACAGTGCCATGGGCTGTAAATTTCTTGACAATGTTGCGCACAGTGGACACAGGAAGTGGGCACACAAGATTAGGGATGCACCGATACTAGTATCAGTGCCGATGGCGAGTACTCACCCAAATGCTCCAATGCCTAGCCCTATACCCGAGCTTCCATTATCAGGAAGCCGGGCAGCAAGTCATTACACGCTGCCCGGCTTCCTGATTGGCCAGGAAGCCGGCTCCATGCTCCCTTGTCACTTGCATGGAGCCGGGTTCCCGGCCAATCAGGAAGCCGGGCAGCATGTAATGACTCGCTGCCTGGTTTTCTGATTGGTCGGGAAGCTGGCCAATCAGGAAGCGGGGCGACGTGTAAAGACGCAGCGCACGGCTCTCTAATTGGCCGGGAAGCCGGCTTCATGCTCTCTCATCACCTCATGACGAGGGAATATGGAGCCGGCTTCCCGGCCAATCAGGAGGCCGGCTGCCGCGTCACTACACAGCGCCAGGCTTCCCGATTGGGCAGAAAGCCGGTTCCATGCTTTCTCATCATGTAGTGACGAGAAGCATGGAGACGGCTTCTCTGCTTATCGGGAAGCTGAGTGGCGAGTCTTTTACACGCCGCCCAGCTTCCCGGCTAATCAGATGGCGAGTAATTACACACGGCCTGGCTTCCTTAATGGGACTTCTGGTATCGCTATTCGGTATCGGCGAGTACCGAAAGAAAAATATCGGTACTCGATACCAAAATACCGGTATCGGTGCATCCCTAATTAAGATCTCTGGAGATGGACTTGTAACCTTGAGAATGTCCATGCTTTTCCACAAAAACTTGAAATGCAATTATTTCTTGCAATGTGGAGAAGGTGCCAATAATTTTGTCCAGTCCATTTTTGGAGTTTTGCGTGGAATGTGTCAGATTTGGATTTTTTTTTTCCACTGTTTTGTGTCATACCAATACAAACAAAAGAAATAAACATGAGAATGCCTAAACATTTGTAATGGCAACAGTTTTCTGTGCGCAGTGGTGTATTATGTCACAGAAATGCAGGGGTGCCAATATGTTTGGCTATGACTGTATGTAAAATATAAATAAATCTATTATGTTGTTTTTGACAGTACTGTTGTAAGGAAATATAATGTTCCATGGAGTTTTTGGCCTTGTAATAGGAGATGAAGTATGTCTCAAACTATGCCTTGCTTGGTGGAGTTTATCAGTTAGCCATTTCACAGATTGACATTCTGTCCAGTTGTAAATCCTCCCCCCTTCTACAAACTGCCTTAATTTAAGACATGGCCCTAAGTTTCAGAAAGTTAGCTTTGTATCCTTCGTTGACATTTAGTGTGTGCCAAGTTCATGTTCAATACAAAAGCAATACATGGACTTGCATTGCTAGCCTCTGCTTTTGAAAATGTTAGTTGTTTTGGCTGTACTTCTGATGCTTTAGTTTCAACATGTCTTAGTCACTGATTCAAAGTATAAAGATAAAAATTTCAGAATATGACTTGCTGCATGTTTGTTCTGGGTTTATGAAATATTTAAGCCAGAAATAGCCAGGCAACCAACATTTTCAAAGACAACCTTGACAGGTAACTCCAACTGGCAATTTTTATGTTCCTTCTCATTTAGTTCTCAGTTAACATATCACATTTCTGCAATTTTGTTGTAAAGTATATTTGTTTTTCCTGTTAATTTTGGGGCACAGGATGTCAAATACTGTTGGGTTATACTGCTGCCTAAAGGTAGATTGGATAATGGCAAGCCAAAAAATATGGAGGCCAGCCCAGGATATCCCCTCCTATAGCCAACATGCTTCACTTTCTATCTTGTGTGCTAGGAGCATGAATGTCTTTTCTTCAGTTTTGCTGAGAAAAGTCTAACCATTTTTTGGCTATTTGTTTTCTTCAATTCGCCTTTAGACTTTCTTCTTCAATCATGATTCCTTCCTACATCACTGCATCAGCTAGTTTTTATACCTTGAGTGGCCAGATTATTATGACCACCCCATCAGTACTTTGTTGGGCCACGAGATGACTTCGTTGGGCCGCCTCGTGATTCCACGAGATGTTGAAAGGTGATGCGAGGAATCTGACACTGCACTGCTGCCCTTCTGTTGTCTTGTACCAGTCTTGCCACTCTTCGTTCTGCCTTAACATTGACTAGGCGCTGACGGCCACAATCCCACGTTCCAAGGCTGTTAAATCGCGTTGTTTACCCATATCTTCAGAAAAAATTACTTCTCCTGTTGTGGTAAACAACCTGCTTCCCTATTTATAATTGTCTGGCCCTCTAGCAACTTCAGCGCGAAATTATAGCTAATTATAGCTAATTTGCCTACAAATGTCAGGTGGTCATAATAAACTGGCAGTGTATAGCATATATGCATCTGCCTTTTGTCAGCCTAGCTTTGCAGTGTCGTGGCCAGCCGGGAACTGATCTTTGAGAATTCTGTTCCATGTTTGGCGCTTTCCAGATCCCGTTCTAATAACAAATTTGCCCTGGAATGCTTTGCAAGAGAGACTCATGGAACTCTGATCTTTGGTCTGTTCCTACTGCCTGTCTACAGTGACCTTGATCACCCCCCACATTCAGACCCTTATTAGCTATCAGGTCCCTGAGCTTAGTTGCATCACTGCCACACGGTTGTTTTCTGTACCCTCTCAGGGCACTCACATTTGCAATCTGGAAACCTGTTACTCTGTAGTTATAGCATCTTCCTCATTGGAGTTCCTTTTGGCTCCTTCGGGTGTGGCAGAGTCTTCTGCCTTGTCGTCAGGGGCCTCTACGGCAGTCACACAAGGCTTTTGTGGCCAAATTCCGCAATTTTCTCATGGATGCTGACCACAGAGACTCTAAGTGGTCTCACATGCCTTCCTCTGCAGAGTCTATCTATGACCTCCCTAGAAGTGGCTGAGCCACTCATCACAGTGACCATCTCTGACAGTCTCTTTTTGATAAAATGGTTTTTAGGGGAACCTCAGTCTCCTGCCATTTCCTCAGACGTACAAGAGACTGTTTCTGCCCTTATTAATGTAGTATGTACTACTATGCTTCTGTCTGCTGTCTTCAGCCTTGGTTCTTTCAGCACCCCTGTGACTGCAAAGACCTTTCCACTACACCCGCCACTCAGTGTTCTCCTCTATGAAGACTGGAAGCACTCCTCAACCCAATCTAAATGTGTATTAGAACTGTTTCCTTTTGAGAGGAATTCTTTGAAATGGTGGGCTATACCCACCGCAGATCGGCAAGTGACCCTCCTTAACAGAAAAAACACCAGGCCAGTAAAGTGCATGCTTGAGAACTCTACTGACGCTTCTCTGTCTGGCAATCCGATGGACGTATCTGGGTTTGGCCGTTGCCAGGAGAACGGTACTTGCCTGGCTGCATTGTGCCAAGTGTAAAGTTTGGTGGAGGGGGGATTAAGGTGTGGGGTTGTTTTTCAGGGGTTGGGCTTGGACCCTCAGTTCCAGTGAAGGGAACTCTTAAGCCATCAGCATACCAAGACATTTTGGACAATTTCATGCTCCCTTTGTGGGAACAGTTTGGGGATGGCCTCTTCCTGTTCTAGCATGACTGCGCACCAGTGCACAAAGCAAGGTCCATAAAGACATGGATGAGTGAGTTTGGGGTGGAGGAACTCGACTGGCCTGCACAGAGTCCTGCCCTCAACCCAATAGAACACCTTTGGGATGAATTAGAGCGGAGACTGAGAGCCAGGCCTTTTCGTCCAACATCAGTACCTGACCTCACAAATGCGCTTCTGGAAGAATGGTCAAACATTCCCATAGACACACTCCTAAACCTTGTTGATGCCTTCCCAGAGGAGTTAAAGCTGTTATAGCGGCAAAGGGTGGACCAACTCCATATTGAACCCTACGGACTAGACTGGGATGCCATTAAGTTTTATGTGCGTGTAGGCGTCCCAATACTTTTGGCAATATAGTTTGTGTGTATTAAAAAATGTTAACCTGAATTATTGAACATAATCGACATTGCCAAGTACGGATCAGTAAATATCTACCTCATTATAGCAATCAGTATTTCACTGGTTATGTATAACATATTATAGTTTAAACCACTGCTTCTGAATATGCAAATACCACTTTAATATCTGTTATAACATCTCATTAATTGTTTTCTGGCATGTTTTATGAATGTAGCTGGACCCAAGAAAAGCTCCTCTCAGGACAATACCTGCTCTTGCAATAAAGATCAGTTTCCTTGCAGACTTCACGCATCCTCTTGTCCTAATCAGGAGGATCAGCAATCTCTTGACCTGCACAATGAATCTATCAGTCATGATCCACACCAGTCAGAACTACCCTCATTACCTGTTGCAAAAAAGCAAGACCATCCTTTGGAAGAGTTCAACATGGCTGACTTATCTCTTCACAGTTTCTTATCAAGGCAATCATTTTTGTGCACTGGTTCTTTTTCCTCTTAAACATTTGTCTCATTTTCTACTTAAAGTTGCCTTTGGACTTATTATTCTGTCTAGCAGAAGAAAGCTTGTATCATTCCTTCTCTATCAGCTGTTGGATTATAGATGCTCAATTGTATCAACTCAGGAAGACATAACTAACAATACCAGAAAATCTGGAGGCTTTTTGATTTGAAGTATTAAACTATGTGCTGGAAATTAACTTAGTTTAAGCAACTTGTAATGTTGTTTTATTTAATTTATTTTTTTTAATTTAAAGTTTCTTCACTCACATTTGATACTGCTAGCACACACGCTTCTTTAGAATGCACATACAATTAGTTATGCATTTGATTTTTTTCTCCTCCTTTTGCTTTGATCTACTTTAGCTGGTCAAGCTCAATAGATGAATTATATTGCCACTAAGTAGAGTTATGCAGCAACGGCTTGTTCTCTTGCAGTCATAATCATAAACTATTAAGGCCAGCAGAGTATGTTTTTACCTGAATTAGCATTAACAGATCCACATATGCTGACATTGTCATGAAAATAAAACATATTAAATGCATTCTCCTATCTAAATTGCAACTGTAATCTTGGAGAAAAGGATATGCTGCAAATCAGGTGCGTATTGAAGATAGGCATTGCTTTTCTTTTTCATAAGTTTCAAAGTATTTTGAAAGGGTGAGATTAAGACACTCATCCCTACCAGGTAAGCACTGGTTCCATACTGTTAAGCTTTGCCCCTTTTTTTGTGAGGAGGTTAGGTTGTGGAAGAGTTTGGTGTCACTTGCAGTGATCTTCTGAGGTCACATCAAATTCTTCCAACAGCTAATCTGCTAGCGTGCTGCTGTGGTAATGTGCAGACAACATGGTGTGTTATTAGATCATTAAATCTTTTGTTTGACATACCTTCTTTAATATTTACTTTTAGCTGTATTTTTAAACAACACTTATGTTTACTTGTACATTATGAATTTTGTTTGGATTTGTTAAAAAAAAATCAATAAAGAAAAACTTGACAGTCATTCATTTGAATTATTTATATTTTTTTTAGTAGAAGTATTTCCATACCTTCAATTTTACATTTCATGTCTTTGAGGAAAGCTGATTAACCACTTTAGTCCCAGCTGTTTTAAAACCATGCTGGAGTAGGGGTCATTCATCCCTGCACTGTTTTAAATTGGTGACAAGTCTCGGGGGCTCCTACAGGCTTTGTTTTTGACAGCTGGGGTGCAGGACGAAGCCAATGAGCTGAAACCTCCAGCTTCTGGGCTTCTAATGGAGTATTCTGAACAAGTGAATGTAAACAGAATGCTTCCAGATGTGGTTGTATTTTCACCTGCTGAAAGTTAGCTTGTTTTTAACGTTCTTTAACTACGAAGATGTCCAGCAAAAGTGGCAGATAGAGGGTTGAGACAAACCATTTAACACTGACAGGGGTGCTCACAATGGTCAGCTTTTATTCATTTATGTAAAACATTTATTCCAGAAGGAAAGAAAAAAACTGTTGCTGTAACTGCTTAAGGTGTGTTAGCTGGGGTTCAGCTTTAATTTGTTAGTGAAGTCCATCTAAATCTGCTAGTGTATCTAAAGCTACAGAGTGGCAATGCTGCTGTCCAAAGGTGGTTCCACTGCTCTTCCATAGAGTGATGCCACCCAAGGACATGAAGTGTCTTACTGGCCGGAATACCAGGTAAACAAAAGGAGAGAAAAAAGAACATTAATGCAGCTGCCACAATTTAAGGATTGGTAGGCTGAAATATATTACATTTTCTTTTGTAGTTTAAGGATAGTAGAAGTTGGGACATACAGGCTCAGCAGTTTATCAACTGTTTCACATGTACCTAGGAATGTTAAGGCTCACAATGATAGATGATAAACTGATAATGATGGCTGTTAAACTTCGACTGGTAAGTTTGCATATCGCCTATTCCATGCTATACCCCTCTAAGCTTAATGTGGTGGCCAAGGGTAAAACATATTTCTTTATTTCAGTGTCCTCCCTTCAAGTTTGAGACTGCTTGGGATGAGGTCTTAAATTCTACATGATTTCTTTAAGTTTCTGTAGTTTACAGATGCACAGAGATCTATCCTGTTCAAGATATGAGACCGGGACTTCAATGGCTAAACTGCAACTTAGATTCCTCTCTTAGAACATAAGTGGTATTCACAGACCAATGAAGTATAAATCGTTGTTTAGTGCTTTGGCAAAATATCAGCCAGCCATAGTGTGTGTAGGAAACACATTTACAAAAGACACCACTAATCTCCTTTGTAGGCCTCAGGGAAAAATTAATTTTATTCCTGTCATGCCTCTTATTCTAAAATAGTATTCTTATACATAGGAATATACCAGTAACCTGCAAACACACCATAATAGATGAGGGAGGAATATATTTATTTTGCAATGTACTGTGGGTCCATTTGTTCTTGTGTGTGTATTCATGTATGTATAATATATATATGTATGTATATATACAGGGCTTGTAAAATTTGATAGTGTCTCACCAGTCAGTCAAAAATTTCACCAGTCAGCATGACCGGACTATAGCCTTCCAATTTATGTTAAAAAAGTTTGGGGACAGATAGAGATTTCTTTTGGAGGTATATAAGCACCACGGGGGGTATTTTTTTAAACTATATAATTAGAAAAGTACCATAAATGTAAAAAAAAAAGTTTCCCTACGTTATGTTATAAAACATTTATTCTTACCCATATTTTTAGTAAAACATAAAAGTCAGGGTCACGTCGGGTAAATAGACACCAAACATGTCAAGCCTTAAATTGCGTGCGCCCGCAAAAATCGCAAAAAACGCCAATAGGTGACGATTAAAACGCTTTTACTGTTCATCAGTTTAGTGTTATCAGTGATTAAAGGAGAACTATCGGGTCAGGGCTTTTCCCCATAGTTCTCCTTAGGGTAACGGCAGGACACAAATTAGCGTCTTCCCATCACCCTAAGCTCAGTATACCGCGAGCTGAAGATTAATCTTAAATGTAACTCGTATATGTGAAATGCTCTGCAAGGCAAAAACTTTCAGTAGTTAACTATAATAATTTTAATAACAGTGTGTATGCTGATTAATATCAATAAGAAATACTGTATATGGGTTAATGTCAAAATCCCACTACAATACCCTATTGACTCTACTCTTACACTACCCGCTTTAGTAAAGAACATACTCTTTGGAGATTAGAGTACCGAAGGTAGATAGCTGATCTGTACCTCCTAACACCCACTATTTGTTATTACTGCTGCCCATGATTGTTAAATTTAGACCACGGTTATATCATCATTATAAAAACAATCTTTCTCTACCGTTCATTGAAGGACACAGGGCAACAGATCGTAGATCCTGTATGGTAGGGTATATCGCCACCTGCAGGAGTAGGATGCTAGGCACATAACAAAAAGACAAAAGACAGCCTAGGGGCGGCCCCTGCTGGTGGCCAAACCCCCCACCTGCTGACAAGTCTCCGTTTTTTTGCCTAGCGTCAGGAGTAAGGAGCTAAAAAAATTTCTCTGGAAAATTTATTTCCTTCCGTTTTTTTTCGCGATTCTTCTAGCAAGTGTCACCAGGGCGACATGCTGGATGGAGATGGATCCTTGTAGTCTCCCCTGGGTGGCCGTCGAGCGCATGCAGACTCTTCCACGGTGGGTCGGCTGCGACTAGTAGTCCCTATGGGTGTCTGCGGGTCCTGGCCCGCCTGTCACAGCACTCCCTGCAGGCTGGTGGCGCCGCGTCTGCGGTCGGGGGCGCTGGCCTTTCGCTGCTTCCCTGCACGCCTGGGCCTGGTAAGTATCTGCTGTGCCTGTGCTGTGGCAACCGGCTCTCAGGTAAGCTGGCTGCACTGGGTCTGTCCCAGCTGCAGCTTTTCAGCTTCCCCCCTCCCTCTCCCTCATGGGGCCTGGATGCTTGGCTGGCCAGCGGGGGCTGCCCTGGCCAGCGGTGTGCCTGGGTGTGAGCACTGTAGAGAAGCTTGGGTCGGCTGAGGGTCGTCAGTTTGGACCGCCGGCGCAGCCGCGGTCCGTGCGGTGGCCACGGCCACTACTCGAGGCCCAGGTCTCATTTGCGGCCTCCAGGCGGCTCCGCGGCCGCCATCTTGGATCAGGGCAAAATGCCCTTCCTCCTGTGTCCCTACCTCCCAGGGCTCCTGCCCTGGCCAGCGGTGTGCCTGGTTGTGGACCCTATGGGGGCTTGGGTTGGCTATGGGTGACTCACGTCTCCGACGCTTGGGTTCGGGAGCTGGTTTTCTCTGGCTACAAGATCGACTTTCTGCCCTGTCCGGGACACAGATTTTTCTCGTCCACCTCAGGCCTTTCCCCTCCACGCCTGGCGGATCTTCATCGCGCAGTGGTGGGCCTCTTGTCCCAGGGGCTGCTCGTGCCGGTTCCGTTCTCAAAACGGTTGCGGGGCTTTTATTCACATCTGTTCACTGTGCCTAAGTGAGAGAGGGTTCGGTCCATCCTGGGCCTCAAACGCCCACACTCTTTTGTGCGGGTCCGTCGTTTACGCATGGAATCAATTCGGTCCATGGTGATGTGACTTGGTCAGGGGGACCTGTTGGCCTCCATCTACATCAAGGAGGCCTACCTTCCTGTGCCTATTGCGTGTCTCCTCAGTGATATCTTCGTTTCGCGGTGGGGGAAGAGCATTTCCAGTTGTGGCGCTGCCTTTCGGCCTCGCGTCGCCCCCGCGGGGGTTCACCGAGGTGCTTGCCTTGGTTCTGGCGCTCTTGTGTTGCCGGGGGAATCTCGATCGTGGGGTATTTGGACGATCTGCTTCTGCGGATTTGCACTCCTCTCTGGTGTCGGCTCGGGAGGTCACTGTGCGCTCCTTAGAGTAGTTCGGGTGGATCCTGGATCTCCGGAAGTCTTGTCTGGTGCCTTCGCCGCGCCTGGAGTATCTGGGCCGAGTCCTGTCCACGGTCATGGTGGCCTCCTTCGAGGCGGTGCCTTCTGCTCAGCACCACACCGGGACCCTCCAGTGGGATATTCTGGGGCTGTGGGTCAAGTCCACCCTGTCGCTGGACAGGAAAATTCGGTTGACGCGGCCTCCCTGCGGTGGTGGCTTCACTCTCCAGCATTGGTGCGCGGGGAGTCCTTCCGTCTAGTGCGCTGGACGGTGGTCACGACGGCTGCCAGCCTGTGGGGCTGGGGGCCCCCTGCCAGACTCAGTCGCCAGTCGATGGACCCGGGGGGGTGGTCCCTATGCCGGGAGTTTTTTCATCAACTCTGTCTTCGGTGGGGAAACCAGATGTGGACCTTCTGGCGTCTCATCTCAACGTAGAGGTGGAGAGGTTCATGGCCCGGGCTCTGGATCCCTGGGCGGTGGCGGGGGATGCCCTGGTGGCTCCTTAGGTTCCTTACGGTCCGATTTACGCCTTCCCTCCACTTTCCCTGTTACCTTAGCTTCTGCGACGGATCGTGGCCGAAGACTTCCTCGTGGCTCCGGGTTGGCCTCGGAGGGTGTGGTACGCGGATGTGGTTGTGCTGTTGATGGTCGCTCCTTGGTGGCAGCCTCTGCGTCCGGACCTTTTGTCCAAGGGGCCTGTGTTCCATCCTTCTTAATCGTCGCTGGCTTTGACCGCGTGGCGGTTGAGTGCCGGGTCCAGGGGGACCAAGGGTTGTCTGATGCGTTCATCTCCACGATGCTTGGAGCACGCAAAGCGGTCTCTCGTAAGATTTACCATCGCACGTGGAGGGCCTATTTTGCCTGGTGTGAGGCTGGGGCTCTGTCCCCGCACTTGTTTTCCGTTCGGCAGACTTCTTGCGTTCTTGCAGCGCGGGGTGGCTCAAGGGCTGGCCTTGAGTACTGTGAAGGGCCAAATATCTGCTTTGGCTGTGCTTTTCCAGAGGCCTTTGGCGTCTTATGCTCTGGTTCGCACTTTTGTCCAGGGGGTGACGTGCATTGCTCCCCCTGTATGCTCGCCTTTGGCTCCATGGGATCTGAATCTGGTGCTTTCGGTATTTGCAGGAATCTCCATTTGAGCCTCTTCGGGAGATTCCGCTTATGTCCTTGTCGCAGAAGGTGGCCTTTTTGGTGGCCATCACTTCCGTGCGGCGCGTGTCGGAATTGGCTGCCTTGTCCTGCAAGTCTTTGTTGCTGGTGTTGCATAGGGACAAGGCGGTTCTCCGTCCTAGGCCGGCCTTCCTGCCTGAGGTTGTTGTCGGCATTCCATCTCAATGAAGACATTGTCTTACCTTCCCTGTGCCCGAAGCCGGTTCATAGGAAGGAACGTGCGCTCCACTGTTTGGATGTGGTTCGTGATCTTCGTGTTTATTTGGAAGCTACGGCTTCTTTTCGTGAGACGGAATCCTTGTTCGTGCTCACGGAGGGCCCTCGTAAGGGCCGGGCCATGTCGGCGGCTACCATCTCTCGGTGGATTCGCAATGTTGTTATTCAGGCGTACGCCGTGAAGGGGCGTGAGCCTCCGTTCCCTGTCACTGCCCATTCTACTAGGGCTGTTGGGGCTTCCTGGGCCTTTCGCCATGGGGCCTCTGTTTCTCAGGTTTGTAAGGCCGCCACTTGGTCTTCTGTTCACACCTTTGTTAAGTTTTACAAGGTGGACATGTTAGCATCGGCGGATGCTGGTTTGGGGCGCAAAGTGTTGCAGGCGGCGCTTTGAGGGATCTTTTGGGTGTTTTGTTTGTTGTTGCCCATCCCTCAGTGTGTTACTGCTTGGTGACGTCCCTACCATTCAGGATCTACAATCTGTTGCCCCGTGTCCTTCAATGAACGGGAGAGAAAATAGGATTTTTGTACTCACCGTAAAATCCTTTTCTCTCCGTTCATTCACAGATCCCGCCCTCTTTTATGGGGTGTACACTCCTAACTGCTTCTTACTTACTGGAGACTTGTCAGCAAGTGGGGGGTTGGGCCACCAGCAGGGGGCGCCCCTAGGCTGTCTTGTCTTTTGTTATGTGCCTAGCGTCCTACTCCTGCAGGTGGCGATATACCCTACCATTCAGGATCTACGATCTGTTGCCCTGTGTCCTTCAATGAACGGAGAGAAAAGGATTTTACGGTGAGTACAAAAATCCTATTTTTCTTTTGTACTCTCTATTCTCCATTTTTTCTGTAAATCAAAGCTAAGGAAAAACATTTACCCCATTGCATTGATGAAAGATAGGCTGGATAGCTTCAGCATTAACTTAAAATGTTTTCTCGTGACATTAGGGATGCAAATTAGTATCGGTGCGGATACTGGGCATTTTCACAAGTACTTGTCAAAATGCCCCGATACTTGCACTTTAAAATTGAATCAGGTGCTGTAAACAGACGCCACAGTTCACAGGAAGGCTGCCGAGGGGGACCTCAGGCAGCCTTCCTGTGAACCACAGCACCTGTTTACAGCACCGGCTGCACATCTCCTCCTTCCTAAAACCACACCATCCACAAGACCAACCCGGACCCCTGGTGAGACCTTGCACAGCCTTCCTAAGACCCAACACAGCCCACCTGACACCCCGCACAGCTTCCTGAGACCCGGTACAGCCACCTAAGACCCCGTACCGCCCCCCCCTCCCCAAGACCCACACAGCCTCCTGAGAACCTACACAGCCCTAAGACTCAGCACAGCCCTCCTGAGATCCTCCGATTGAGACATCAGGCCAGCACCTCGGAGCAGCACAAAGTATGTAGGTTCATATTATTCTACATTGCTGTATAATGTATTGCTGGTATTTGTAGTCCTCTATAGCAGGTTGCCATTCTGCAGTGCTATACAATGTATAATGTATCACTGGGATTTATAGTCCTCTATAGATGATGATTTTATTCTGCATTGGTGTATAATGTATTGCTGGGATTTGTAGTCCCTCTACAGCTTAGAGTCAGTGGCAGAACTACTAGGGGTGCAGCATTTGCAGCTGGGACTGGGCCCTAGCACTTCACCACTGTCCTAAAATTGTTTTAGAAAAACTGTCACTTGACACTAAAAAAAAAGGTATTGGTATTGGCCAGTACTTGAGGAAAAGTACCGGTACTTGTACACAGTCTGGAAAAATTGTATTGGTGCATCCCTACATGACATCTTGTGTTTTTTTTCTTTTTTTTAACTACCACTTGCTATTTTAGCACAACAGCTATAAAACTGTTATAGATTATGTAATCTTTAAAATTTAAGATGGAAGTATGGGCAATATCAAAGTATGACATATGTGATGTAGTCTGTCGCTATCATTTAAAACAGCAATTTTGGTTGAGTTTTCACCGTAACATAGTCCTGTTACATGTTGATCCTGCCAGAAGATCCATGTGGAGGTGGTGGTTTAAAGGTTAACAAAGTGATTTATATTGAAGCTTATTCTTAAAAATAAGTATGAGTGGGAGTTCAGATGCCAGTCCAGTGTTTCCGCAGCTACTTTTGACATTTTGACATTTCAGTCATCTCAAATTTTTTGTGTTTTTTTTTATTATTATTTATTTATTTACTTTATGTAAATTGAAATGAATGCCCAGCCCAAACTATTTTATTTTGATTTGGATATAATAGGAAGGATTAGAAGTTCAGTTATTTTGTTTTTCTATTACATTTTTGTTAACGTTTTACAACTTGTACCGTGTGCAGGTACAAGAGAGCTAAAATCCATTATTGTAATCTAGAGCAAAAATACATCCAGTTCTAATAACTTGAGTATTGGCATTGTTATTGATAGGGGGAATTAGGGAGGATAAAGTATAATAATGGGCTAGTACACATTTAAAATGTATTATTAGAAAATTGAAGTAATTAAAGTCTTGAAGCCTCTATTGTAGCTCCAAAGACCAATATTTCCAATATATTCAATGTCTAATGAGGTGGGCTTTAGGCCCTGAAAAACAGTTTGGCCCACTCATCTTGAGTAAACTGCTCCAGCTGTCTCAGATTTGAAGGGTCCCCTCTCCAAACTGCGTGTTTCAGCTCTTTCCATAGATGTTCCATAGGATTCAGATCAGGACTCATAAAAGGCCATTTGAGAATTGTCCTGTTGAAGGACCCACGACTTGCAAATGAGACCCAGATTTCTGACACTGGGCAGTATGTTTTGCTTCAGAATTTCTTGATAGTCTTGGGATTTCATTGTACCCTGCATAGATTCAATACAACAGCAAAAAGTTTCCCATCACACTCACCAGCCAGCATGCAAAAAAAAAACCTGTCTAACAGCTAAGGTTAAAAACAGAGGTGTTAAATACACGTCTTCTGCAGGATAGTGAAATGTGAAAGCCGCACTGCCTTGTCAAGGCACCTCTATGTAGTGCAGTCCTAACTCTAACCTATGAGAGTCTCCATCTTGGAGCACATGTAGCAAAAGATCAAATTGTAGCAAAAGATAGATTCAAAACACACTGTACCAGAAGCAGCAAAGTAGTTAAAAAACATAACTGAGAATCCTCCATCTTTCACGGTAGGTACAGTGTTTTAGGTATTTTATGTTTTTGTTCTTTTTAGCACATTGTGACTTGGAAAGCGATGAATGGTGCGATCAGACACTGATATACTTTGACCTTGCAGTTCAGCTTGTACCTAGAAGTTTTGCTTTGTCTACCATTTGCACTTTCCCTTTGTTCAATCTGAAGGTAACTTATCTTCTTGTGGCCACATGTAGGGAGTTTGGCTACACTCTCATGTTTCTTAAACTTCTAAACATTTCCAACTGTAGTCACAGGAACATCAAGCTGCGTGGTGATGGTGTGAAAGCTTTTACTTTTAACCCCTTCATGACTGAGGCCCTTTTTTGCACCCATGTTATATTCCACATTTTAGGCCTGAAAATGACGTAAAACCCCCCAACATTATATATTTTCTGAATGAACCCGGACCCGTAGGAGGGGCAACGGAGCCCTGGAAGCACGGCAGGGGTGTCCGGCGGGGGGGGCGGCCCCTTCTTCGGGACGCAGAAGCGATCTGGCGACAGGTAAGTCGCCAGGATCGCTTCTGTTGTAAAGCTGACAGTCGGCTCTACAAATTTAAACAGACTCCCGGCGGCAAAAGTCGCCGGGAGTCTGTTTAAACAGCCCCGATGCTGGCGACGTACACTGTACGTCGTCGGTCACGAAGGGGTTAATATACTGGTCTATAGTTTGAAGGTAGTGAGCTGCAGATACCGGCAATCACCTACCAGCACAAGAGGTCTCCTGTCACTAATAATTTGTTTGCTGACCTACCGAAGAAAGCGGCAAATAAGTTATTAATGACAGGAGACTTCATGTGCAGGAGCGGATTGCTGCATGTTACATGCAGCGATCCCTACATATACCAGCAATCAGCTCCTGCACATCAAGTCTCCTGTCACGAATATGCACACATACACACACTATATTTTTATGCAATAGTGATACACTAAATGTCACTTAGGTTCCATTATATCTGGCCCATGATTTCCTAAAGAAAAGTACTCTCAGCAGTTAAGTCATCACATAAAATCACAGGAAAACAGGTTCTTAAATTTGACAGTCTTTCTCTCTTAGTGTAGCTTCTAGTGGTGTCCATTGGCAGAGCTCTCTGATGGAGTCCTTTCAACTTGTGGTGCAATCCTTTTATCCTGGATGTTTGTAGTCATTCCCCAATGTGTGTAGCTGTCACGTACCTGACAGAACTTGAAGTGATGAAGGCAGCGTCTCTTGCAACTCTAGAGTGCTCCCTTGGCACAGGCTTTGCTGACATTGCCCCCTCCCAAGGGGTAGCCTCTGGATGTCCATCTGAATTATTTTCCTGGGATGATTCCTGAAGATGGCTTGTATCCGACAGCTTGCATGAACATTAGTTTCTACTACCAAAAAATTATCTTCCAGACTATAGCCTTTCCATTTGATAAGGTATAGAAATTCACCACCTCGCTTCCTGCAGTCTGGAATAGCCTCAACCTCAAATTCCTCTTCACCATTAACAATGACAAGAGGAACAGATGAAGGATCTCGGTCACAAAAGGGACTTGGCACACAGGGTTTTAGCAAGGATACGTGAAATAAGGGGTGAATCTTGTAAGAATAGGGGAGTTTTAACTTCTACGCCACCGTTTTGATTTTCTTCTCCACAGGAAAGGGGCCAATAAATTTAGAGCCCAATTTTTTTGGAGGGACAAGGGTATGATGGCCCATATTTGGTGGCTCTGTCCCATGGCCAATATTCTCTGGATACGGGTTTATAACCTTAAACGTTCGCTCCTTCATACCTCCTTGCCCAAAAACCCTTACGAAGCATTGTTTGGTAAACCAGTTGACACTTTTATTATCTAAAGAGCAGACACTTGTTCAACATATTTTCAAAGCCACCAGGTTAACGATTGCTAGGGACTGGAAATCACCTACTTTGAGCTATGTGCTGTTAAGAATAGATTGACGAATATTATGATCAACGAGAAATTAACTGTGATTTTGTTACATACCCACTCCAAATTTTTTAGTCTGGCAGCCGTGGATTTCTTATTCAAGACCTCTGAATTTTGATATGACTTTACTGTCTCTTTAACAGATTTTGTTTGCCTCTCCCCCAGGACACCTTTTTTCATCTCTTTTACCTCCCTTTTCTCCTCTCTCACCACTTTTCTTCCTTCTTTAATTGCGGCATTTGGATTCCTGACAATTTTGTCATACCATTTAACACCTTGTGTATGGTATCAATAATGCCTTTTCTTTTTTTTTTTGCCCGTTTTCGAGATGTTAAAAGGAGAACTATGGGGTTAGGGCTTTTCCCCATAGTTCTCCGAAGGGTAACGGAAGGACACAAACTAGCATCCTCCCGTCACACAAAGCTCAGTATACCGCGAGCTACGGCTCGCGGTATACTGAGACTCCGGAGAGGCAGAAACTAGCGTCCTCCCGTTCCCCGACAATTATGTCTGGATCCGCCCAGCTGTGTGAGTGACAGCTGGCTCTGCCTATCTAGAGGCAGAGCCAGCTGTACCCGCTCCCTCCCGCGTCCATTCTGTCAGTCAGCGCTGG
This sequence comes from Nanorana parkeri, assembly GCF_000935625.1. Lineage (NCBI taxonomy): Eukaryota > Metazoa > Chordata > Amphibia > Anura > Dicroglossidae > Nanorana > Nanorana parkeri. The sequence continues at coordinate 262,501 of NW_017306805.1, forward strand.
AGGATCGGAGCGGGGAGGGGGGAATCCAGTCCCTCTCCTGCCACAGCTCTCTGCCGTGACAGGATCGAGAAGTGAGCGAACGCCGGTATGTGTTCGCTCACTTCCCGATCTACTGAGCCGACCTGTATGTCAGAGAAATTCTTCTTGTTATGCTTCACAGTTCTTATGTTTTTGCTGGCAGCATTTTCAGCGGTAAAGGACTTTACAACAGATTACTGTGGCCCATACTTATTTCGCAGAGTTGCTATCCAAACTATAA
>NW_017306805.1:262813-285507 GCF_000935625.1 Nanorana parkeri
TATTCTGTATATCAGAAATAATACATTTTCTTGGCTTTTCTGTCTTTGTTGCCAGCTCTCTGCTGACAGACTGTAATAAATTGTATTCGGTGGTAATGCTTGCTCCATCATTGAAACCGCTAAGCTCATTTTCAGACATTTAAATCTTGGAAAGAAAATAATTGCAGGTTATAGACAAAATATTCCTTCCTAGCAAAAATCTTCCCCCTCTTCCAATAAGCAAAAATGTCCACCAAAAGCAACCCCCTTGCTTCAAGCAACTACCAAAATAGCTTTACTCAAAGTTAAACTAAAAAAAAAATTATTGCAGGTTATTGAGCAAATATTCAGACCTTGATTTCTCATTGCTTTGCTAGGCAATGGTATCTTGTGACAGAAAATAAAAGTTGTAAATGTGCCAGGGACTGCTATGTGATGATGCAAGTCCCTAGAATATAAGTAATAAATCAAGGAGCGCCAGAGGTTGTCATATATAGTCTTTTAGACAGAGTTAATATATTGGCATCTATGCGGGAGGCAGCCCGAATGCAGTCAGGGAGACTGAAGACACTGTAAGACAAAACAAGAGAGGGGCGCCTTTTCCTAGTGCAGATCAGTTTTTATTTTTCAAGTAAAATGAGGATAGATAAGTGAATGGATACTCACAAGGATGGAAATACACAAGCATTAAGAACAGTGTGGAGACCGAACCGGATTAGTAGCAGTCTGTCAGATGAACGGTTCAGTCTCCACACTGTTCTTAATGCTTGTGTATTTCCATCCTTGTGAGTATTCATTCACTTATCTATCCTCATTTTACTTGAAAAATTAAAACTGATCTGCACTAGGAAAAGGCGCCCCTCTCGTTTTGTCTTAAAGTCCCTAGAATATGTTTCATGTAAAAGAATGCTGTGTGGCAATGTCAGCTTTGTATATGTGCCTTCCTAGAAATTACTGTGTGGTAATGTCAGCTTGGGAATAATTTCCATGCCAGGTACCCAGGTGTGCTGATGCCAGCCATGGAATGAATGACATGCCAGGAATTTCTGTGTGCCAATGCTCTGCCCATAGGGGCTGCAACGATTGTGGAAAATCAAGGGGCAGCATGGGGCACTGCAGGGGGAAAAATAATGTGGCACGCATAGAACAAAGGGTGTGTCCACCAGGGCCGTATCTACCACAAGGCAAACCCCACCCCCTGCTTACAGTGCCAGCCTCATATCTCCTTCCTCTGGGACCATGCCGCCCAGACCATCCAGAGCCCTGGTGAAACCCCTCACAGCCCTCCTAAGACCCTGCACAGCTCTGGTGAGACCCCACACAGCTCACCTGAAACCCTGCAAAGCCCTTCTGAGAAACCGCACAGCCCTCCTGAGCCCTCGCACAACCCACCTGAGACCTTGCACAGTCTCATGAGACCCCGCACAGCCCTCCTGAGACCCTGAAGACACCAGGCCACCACCCTGGAGCCACACAGAGTATGTAGCTTTATATAATTCTGCATTGCTGTATAATGCATTTCTGGGATTTGTGCAGGCTACGCAAAATGTCTTAGGAAGGGGTGAGGCAAATTTAGATAAGGGGTGGTGCCAGAGTTTAGACTTGCCTAAGAAAGCACAAAACCAAAATACATCACTGGTGGCCGCACTGGCAGTGGAAATGGCTTAAAGTGACATTAAGCTCCCCCCATGCTGCTGTAAGCACTTACCTTATTTGACGCCTCTTGCTGTGATCATCACTCATTTCCGACAGTCCCTCCAGCGCTGTTGCTGGTCTCCGATCCACCTCAGACTCGTGTCCCACGGTGTCTGGCGTGCGTGATCCTGGCTGCCCAGCTGCATCCATTCACTGTCATTGTGTTTTCTCCCCCTCCGCTCTACTGCGCATGCACCCACACACTTCCTCCTTCACAGCCGTTCGTGAGTCGGGAGTTCTTCAGCCCAGAGCGAACGGTACTGGAACAGGTAAGTATTTAGGTATTTAAAAAAAAAATTGGTTTTTCTCCTGGAGATCCGACCTCTAGCGGTGATGCCCCTTTATAGAGTATTGGGTCCGTCTACCAGGACCATGACCAAATAGGCAACAAAACAAAAGGGGGGAGATCTAGCCATAAAGGGGGTGGCCAGGTCAAGCAGTCATTAATGGAACGGGACGGACAAGTTTGTGCGTGATTTCGTTAAAAGGTATTTATTGGTACAAAAATATCAAAAAGGAAGAATGTGAACACCATCATCAATTCACTATCAGCAAGTTAAAAATAACACACATTGTCTGGAGACTTCTGGTTGGAAGGGTTAACCACATATAGTATTAGTATATATCATCAGATACAACACAGTCAAACCAATGAATGACATCTGGTCAGAAATTGCAATGTGCAATTGTCACAGAACCTGATAACAAAAAATAATGCCACAGAACAGAATTGACAGATCAAATAAAAAAAGTGACCACAACTAAGAGAGCACTCTGTTATATGGATACGATGTGATCACATCTAGAAAAAGTTACATAGTTGCCATGGACAAACAACTCACGTGAGTAATGTTTCGAGATACACAGGAGTTATACACACGAGATACACACTGATTTATCCGCATCACAACATGTAACCTGTAACACAAACTTGTCCGTCCCATTAATGACCGCTTGACCTGACCACCCCCTTTATGGCTAGATCTCCCCCCTTTTGTTAAGTATCTAGGTATTTGCCTATTTTTTTAAATCATGGGGCTTGCTAGCAGTAGATATATGCCAAAAAACTAAAGACTTTAATTCTACTTTAAAGGTGAATTGTTGAATAGATTCTGAGGCTACTCACTATACACATGGCACAGTTCTTGTACCACAACATATTTTTAAAGTGTATGTATAACTAAAACTTTGTTTTGTTTTTTTTACTTTTGGATAGAGTAGGGAAGTGTTAGAGGTACCATCTCCAGATTAAGAGGTGAAGGTATATTTTCCAATGGGGATATGTGTTCTGGTGACAACTGTTTAAGAAGGGACTTCCCTTAACTTTTTAGAAATCTCCACTCCCTGTTGCATTTCCAAGGCATGAAGTAAAGGAGAATGTTCTTAAGGGGATACAGACAGCAAAAGAATCTATCCCTCTTTATCCAAAACAACAAAAAATGTGTAGACTATACATACACTTTACTTTACTAATTAGACACACAAAAAACCCCAGCACAATCATTTAAAATAATCATTAAAAATCATCAAAAAAATTTAAACTTTTTATTTACATATGCTTTTTTTACACACAGAATTTAGACAGAGAGCCGACACTTTGTCAGAGCGTACATTAAACAAGAACTTCAATCCTTGGACTACATTGCACCCAGCAACTGTTAAAGTGGACCTTTACCCCCTTTGGCTAAAAATCACATGATGATATGAAATCTTCTTACATTAATTTTTTTTTCAATTCCTGGTTCACTTTGGCATAAATTATTTAATCGTGCCCAAGCATTGCATCCTGGGAAGGTTACATCAGCAGAGCATTGCTGGGAAATCACGAGATGTCAGAGAAAGGCATATTCCTCCCCTTAGATGATATGCATGGTCACATGTCCTTGTCACATGTACCTAGCAAGTAAAGTTCTAGCAAGTAGAAAAAATGGCAGCTTCTCCCTGCCAAATGGTAAAAAAAGCATCAATGTATCGGGTCCAAAACTTGACATGCATCAAGAACATGCATGAGGAATATACAAACGAAGAAATAATGTCACCAGCACTCCATAGTAGTAAAGCAATAGTCCATTTAATGACACATTGCCATTCAATGCAAGCGCTTTTGGGGCCTCAGGGGGTCCCCTTCATCAGGCTCAGAATGACCCCCCTCGTTTCATTCTGAGCCTGATGACCCCCTGAGGCCCCGAAAGCGCTTGCATTGAATGGCAATGTGTTATTAAATTGACTATTGATTTACTACTATGGAGTGCTGGTGACATTATTTATTCAATTGTGTTATTCACGGTGCCGTCCGTGGTCACTACAAGCACCCACCCACACGGGTCTCTTGGATTTTCCGGTAAGGAGTGCAGCAAGACCTCTGGTTCTGAGGGATATACAAACACCTCCTCCAAAAAGCCCATAAAGAGGTTAGCAAAGGATGGTGCGGCGGAGCTGCCCATTGCTGTCCCCCTAATCTGTAGAAACATCTTAACCTCAAACATAAAGAAATTCTTCTCACGTACAAATCACAAATAAGCTAAAATAAACACGGTAGGCATAGCGTTCTCTTTGTCAATTCTCAGAAAATGAGAAACAGCCTCCAATTCTGCTTCGTTGGGGATGCAGGTATAAAGGGTTGATATGTGTACAGATACCATTGTCGTCTTGTTCTCTGTCCCTTGATTGCGCTTTTCTGCTTGGCTCCACCCCAGATTGCAACCGGACTGACCTGGCAGGATCAATCACATGCACCACCAGCCCCATACCTAGCACACCACAGTGAGGTTCCAGTAGCTGGCCTGGGGTGCTAAACAGTGTAGCCCTGTTTATGGCTAATCCAGCGCAGCTAAGGGGATGTAAATGGATAAGGGGGTCGGGGTCAGGAACTGGAGGGGCAGGTGAGGAGCAAGAGGGGAGTGGGAAGGGGGCCAATCTGCTGCACGATTGGCCTCTGGGCCAAAGTTGCCAGTCATGCCCTGCAGTGTCTCCCTGTAAAACTGCGGCCTACTAAAAGTGCTGAAATACTATACAGGGAGTCAGTACAGTATTTAGTTGGCTTTCCTCTGAAAAATAATAATACACTCTAATGTTGATTTTTGGTTAAGCTGTCTGGTGTTTCCATGTCGAAATGAGGCCTAGTAAAAGTGCTTAACACTTCCATGGTCTCATAAATAGAGTTAGGACCACACTTTACAGAGTTGCCTTGATGGGGCAGTGTGGCGTCTACATATTTTTGGCCAAAGGTTTGTGCAACTAAAACCTCTGCTTTTATTGCATACTGTTAGACAGGATAATTTGTTTTGTTGCAGGGTAGCTGGCAAGTGTGCTGGGGATTCTTTTTGTGCTTTGTAGTGTAGTAAGTCTTCCCATGTGCACCTTGCTACAAAGGCTGGTTATAAATTTATGCAGTTGCCATTTGCTTCTAGTTTGACTATTTTTGATGTGGGGACGCACTGGGGGCCCCAGCGTGCATTTTGGATTGCTTGGCCTCCAGTGCATCCCTGCATCTTTTGAGGAGGAGTAGGCTACCTCCAGGTACACCTGCATTTAATTTATCAACTGCATTAATATGCTCCAACATGGAGACTCATAAAAAGAGTTAGGACCAAACTTTACAGAGGTGCCTTGATGGGGCAGTGTGGCTTCTACATATTTTTGGCCAAAGGTTTGTGCAACTAAAACTTCTGCTTTTAACACATACTGTTAGGGTAATTTGTTTTGTTGCAGGCTAGCTGGCATGCGGCTTCCTGCCGCTGATCTCTCCTCCGATCACTGGACCCAGAAGTGATGTGTATTACATCACTTCCGGTGTCACTACTTACATTCTCCAGCTCTTATAGCTAGGAGAAGAAGCTGGGGGAGCAGATCTCTGCATCCTCAGCCTCTATGGGGTCCCTAGGTGCCTGGCTCGCAGTCTCCGCTCTAATTCATCCCAAAGGTGTTCTATCGGGTTGAGATCAGGACTCTGTGCAGGCCAGTCAAATTCCTCCACCCCAAACTCGCTCATCCATGTCTTTTATGGACCTTGCTTTGTGCACTGGTCTGCAGTCATGTTGGTACAGGAAGGGGGCATCCCCAAACTGTTCCCACAAAGTTGGGAGCATGAAATTGTCCAAAATGCCTTGGTATGCTGATGCCTTAAGAGTTCCCTTCACTGGAACTAAGGGGCCAAGCCCAACCCCTGAAAAACAACCCCACACCATAATCCCCCCTCCACCAAACACTTGGCACAATGCACCCAGACAAGTTCCATTCTCCTGACAACCGCCAAACCCAGACATGGCCATTGGATTGCCAGAGAAGCGTGACTTGTCACTCCAGAGAACACGTCTCCACTTGTCTAGAGTCCAGTGGCAGCATGCTTTACACCACTGCATCCGATGCACTCGGTGATGTGAGGCTTGAATGCAGCTGCTCAGCCATGGAAACCCATTTCATGAAGCTCTCTATGCACTGTTGGTGTGCCAATCTGATGGCCACACGAAGTTTGGAGGTCTGTAGCTATTGACTCTGCAGACATTTGGTGACTTCTGCTCACTGTGGGCTTCAGCATGTGCTGACCCCGCTCTGTCATTTTACATGGCCTACCACTTCGTGGCTGAGTTGCTGTTGTTCCCAGTTGCTTCCACTTTGTTAAAATACCACTCAGAGGACACCACCTGAAACTGGTAGAAAAAAAATTCAAACACAAGGGGCGAAGGGGATTCTTCTCAGTTCGAGCGGTTAGGGTCTGGAACTCGTTGCCACAAGCAGTGATTTCAGCTAATAGTCTGGAATCATTCAAGAGGCTTTTGGACGATTTCCTGAGAAACAGTAATATACAGGGGTACAAGTACTCCTAAAAACGAGATGACTCGGGGATCTTTACACACACACACACAATAGGTTGGACTTGATGGACATGTGTCTTTATTCAACCTCAAATACTATGTAACTATGTAACCACTAACAGTTGACCGTGGAATCTTTAGTAGCAAGGAAATTTTGCAGAACACCTGAATTCAATGATTTGGAGGGGTGTCCCAATACTTTTGAAAGTGCATGTTAAATGCAAGGTATAAAGCTACACTTGGCAAGCAGCCAATACCTGGGTGAAGCAATGTTAAGACAAAGTTTATATTTGTTGGATCTCAGTTAACTATTTTAAACCTCTATACCTAAATACCATACAGAGTTATGTCCAGGAAAGCTTCCTTTGCAGGAATTTAATGCACATGTAAAGTATTATATTGTTTCATTGGAATCTTAAGCCTAATGTTGGTAGATGAGCAGACGTTTTCCTTCCTCATCTAAGATCTGACCCCCTAATGGCTGGTGGCCTAATGGTTGGTGGAGGAATCATCAATCAGCAGAAAAAAGGTGTCAGAGAGCACAGAGCCAGAGAATGGGTGAAGCAGAAGCGAAAAGAAGCATATCTGCAGGTCCTTAGGTACAGCTTCTTCTCCAGTGAAGAGCATATTGGGCAGCACAGTAGTGAAATTACCAAATCTCCACAGTTCCTTAGAGCACACACTACAGATATATAGCTATGAGTCTGCAGACAAAGGAGTGCCTAGGAACGCTCACACTCCAGGAAGAGTGCTGTTAGTTTTCAGGAGGAATTCAAGTCAAAGGTTAATCTTTCAGGGTACACAGGCTTAGACACAATTAACATTTGTAGATGTTCCATATAACATAGCAAATATTCCCTTTTTGAGTTCAGATCCACTTTAACAAGGAATGTTTGCCATATAATGAGAAGTAAAACTGGTCACAGATGTTACAGGCCAGTTGTACAATCTCCTTTGGATTCACCAACTATGGTGTAGGTGGTGCACTCTGCAGAGAATATCATGCACATGGAGACCAATTTTTAAGATCATTTCAAAACACAGAGTTAAAAAATCCCTCTTTCCATAATAAATATGGAAAGAGGGATAAATAAATAAGAAAATATACAAACTGTTTTAATCTGAGTTCATCTGTTTAGAATTCTGTCATGCTTAAAAATCAGAGAACTTCATATTTGACAACCCAACAATTGAAATAATTAATGCAGTGAAAGCAAAGATAACAATTATTTCACTAAGCATATTATCAAACAGGTGAACTGATTTTTTTAGACCCTTTGTTTATGCTTTGCAAAATAATTACTAAGCTGAAAAATGTTTTTATGGCCAGTCCTAATGTTCAATCACAGCAATATAAAACATGGGTAGACCTTCCGTGGATCACTTTCTAAAAACAAGTCTAGACTTAAAAGATTTCATCTTCAACCAAAACATTTTTTTTATAATGTAAAGCACAAGCTAAATGGTGACTAGGTTGATGGGAACACACAATTTTGTTCCCTGAAGAACTGTGATTTTCTACTGTCCATTTACTGCTGTGGCAACAATATAAAGATATTTTGATTTTATGGGATGGACTTGAAAAACTGTTCTTAGACTCTGTGGAAACATTGAAAAAAAGCAAGACTTAAAGGAGAACTATGGGGTAAGTGTTTTCCCCCATAGTTCTCCTAAGGGTCATGGGAGGACACAAACTAGCGTCCTCCCGTCACCCTAAGCTCAGTATACCGCGAGCTGTACTGAGACCTCTTCAGCCAGGATGGATCCTGACATTACTGTTGAGATCCACCCAGCTGCGTGATTGACAGCTGGCTCTGCCTATCTAGAGGCAGAGCCAGCTGTACTCGCCCCTCCTCGTCCGTTCCGCCATTCAGCGCTGGAGGAGTGGGGAGGGGGAATTAGGGCTGCAACAACTAATCGACATCATCGATTATAATAGATTATAATCGATTATTGAAAAAGTTCCCAACTTTTTCAATAATCGATTAATCGGCTTCTGATCAGTTGGCCCTCCTCCCCACCTCACGCTCGCCGCTGCCAGACCCGCCCGCCAGCATCACACTGACCTTATAGTTTTCCTTTAACAAAATCTAATTTTTGAAGCCACATTTTTATGATAATTCTATACAAATATTTTTAAAAAAACAACATCTGTTAAAATGTTTCTACACAAGTCATCATCCAAACTCTTTGCAAGATGGAACACCCATAGGACAATATGTAAGAGCAAGATATAACCCACTCACGAAGCTCTCGTCAAACATTGCAATCCTGTGTAGAACCATGCTAAATTCTGTAAGCATGACATCTTAGGAGGTACTGTTATAAAGAGAAAACGGTAGGATAACCAGAAATTCTATTCAATTGTACTATACATACTCAGCTCAGCCTATCCAAATATTTGCAATCTTCCAAAATGTCTGGCCTATACTTTTTCAGGTTTCCACATTTTTAGGAGACGCTTCCAGCAGAACCCACTATAATCTATAAGAAAGCAAGAAATCCAAAGGAAATGTTGTAGTAATGTCCAGTAACATCCAAACCTGTCCTATTGATAGCTCCCACCTCCATTTGAAAACATTTCCCAAAATAAATCCTCCAAAGTGCCAATAGTGCTAAAATCTTCCAACGATCTCCACCCATCCCTTCTTCCCTGCTTTATCTGAATTCAATTCACTCACCAGATCAAGTGAACATAGTTACATAGTATTTGAGGTTGAATAAAGACATAAGTCCATCAAGTCCAACCTATTGTGTTTGTGTGTGTGTATAGGTCCCTGAGTCAAAGCGTTCTTAAGAGTACCTGTACCCTTGTACTTTACGGTCTCTCAGGAAATCGTCCAAAAGCTTCTTGAATGATTCCACACTATTTGCTGAAATCACTGCTTGTGGCAGAGAGTTCCAGATCCTAACCGCTCGAACTGAGAAGAACCCCCTTCTCCCCTTGTGTTGGAATTTTTTTGCTACCAATTTGAGGTGGTGTCCTCTAGTCTTTGTTACGGAATTAATCTTAAAGAGTTTGTTGCTAATGTTGCTCTGACTATTGAACATTTTGTACATGAAAATCATGTCCCCCCTTAATCTCCTTACTTCCAGCGTGAACATATTTAAATTTAGTAGCCTTGTCTCATAGTTCTGGTCCTCCATCCCCTTGATGAGTTTGGTTGCCCTCTGCTGGACTCTCTCCAGCACAAGGACATCCTTTCTATCTACTGGTGCCCAAAACTGGACCGCATACTCCAGGTGAGGCCGAACCAGTGATGTGTAAAGTGGCAAAATTATAGACTTGTCCCTGCAAAACATTCCCTTCTTAATGCAGGATTCTACTAGCTTTGCTTACAGCAACCTGGCACTGTAATCTATTATTTAGTCTATGGTCTACTATGACCCCCAAATCTTTCTCCATTTCTGACTTCCCTAGTGGCATACCCATACTTATATAACCCATTTGCTTATTTTTAATCCCAAAGTGCATTACTTTGCATTTATCGACATTAAACCTCATCTGCCATATAGTTGCCCACTCCCTTATTTTATCCAGGTCCTCCTGCAATGTTATACTATCTTGGTCCGTTTCTATTACCCTCCCAATTTTAGTATCATCTGCAAACACTGAGATATCGCTGTTTACACCCTCCCCCATGTCCTTAATAAACAGGTTGAATAGCATGGGTCCCAGCACAGAACCCTGAGGCACACCACTAATGACACTAGCCCAGTCTGAAAGGGCGCCATTTATTGATACTCTCTGTTCCCGTTCTCTATCCATGTACACACCCTTCCATCTATGCCCATGCACCTCAGCTTGTATAGTAAGCGTTTATGAGGTACCGTATCAAAAGCCTTAACGAAATCCAGATATACCACATCCACCGGCCTCATTCCATCCAGATCTCTACTTACCCCCTCGTAAAAAGTCAGTAGGTTAGTCTGACAGGAACGGTCTTTCCTGAACCCATGCTGATTATCACTAACTATACTATTATCCTGGTAAAATTCTACCAAATAGTCCTTAATCATTCCTTCTAACAGTTTACAAACTACCGATGTAAGACTAACTGGTCTGTAATTCCCAGGTTGGCATCTTGCCCCCTTTTTGAATATTGGAACTACCGTAGCCCTCCGCCAGTCACTTGGAACTCTACCAGTCATTAGAGAGTCCTTAAAAATGAGGAATAAAGGTCTTGTTATAACCTGGCTTAGTTCCTTAAGTACCTTGGGGTGCAAGTTATCTGGTCCCAATGCTTTATTTGCATTAAGTAGATTAAGTCTTTGTTGTATCCCGGTTTCCGTCAACCACTGAGGTATATTTTGTGATGAACTATGCATTTTATCATGGACGTCAAACCTGTTTCCCTCCTGAGTGTATACTGAGGAGAAAAAAGGTTTCAGCGCCTCAGCCCTCTCCTTGTAATTTGTGACTAACTTCCCGCTTTCGTCCTTTATTGGGCCCCCCTTTATCGGGATCCCGAGGTGGGGAGCTGGGTTACTGTTAGAAGGCGGGGGAGGGGGAAGAGTGCTAGAGAGGTCAGCCCTGATTTGACTCACCCCAATAAATTTGGCAAGTTGCAGGATGTTGGGGGTATCAGTCCAGGGGGGACTCTGCTGGAGCACAACTCATCCTACATCCGCAGGGGGAGTGAGTGCTCCGGCAAAGGACGGGAGCAGGATGGAGGGTCAGGAGAGGCAGATCCTGGTGGTGGGAGACTCCATCATCAGGCGGACTGACAGGGTAATCTGTCATCGGAACCGTGAGCGTCGAACAGTGTGCTGCCTACCGGGGGGCTCGTGTTCGACACATTGCGGAACAAATTGACAGATTACTGGATGGGGTTGGGCACGACCCCGTTGTCATGGTGCACATCGGCACCAATGACAAAATAGGAGGAAATTGGAGTGTCCTTAAACAGGAGTTCAGAGACCTAGGTGCTAGGCTGAAGGAAAGGACCTCCACGGTAGTTTTCTCAGAGATACTACCGCTGCCAAGAGCCACTCCGGACAGACAGCGCGAGTTGAGGGAGCTTAACAAGTGGCTCCGGAGCTGGTGTCAGAAGCAAGGGTTTGGTTTCCTGGAGAACTGGGCTGACTTCGCTGTCGGCTATCGGCTCTTCAGCCGAGACGGGCTGCCCCTTAATGGGGAAGGTGCAGCATTCCTGGGGGGAAAAATGGTAGAAAGACTGGAGGAGCTTTTAAACTAGAAAGTGGGGGGAGGGTATAAAAATAAAATTACTTAAATTAAACATAGATAATTTAATCAGAGGCAAAAATAACTCAGAAAGAAGTAAGAAAGGAGTTAATAATAGTGGGCTCACTCCAGTCAATATAGGAAATCTGTTGGCACAAGTAAGTATAAATACCAATGGACGACCGAAATCAAGGCAGAAGAATAATAACAATAAAAATGGGGAACAACAAGGTAGTAAACTTTTGTCCCACAAAAAGAGAGGAATTAAATGTATGTACACCAACGCTAGAAGTCTGGCAAATAAAATAGAGGAGCTTGAAATTAGGAAGAATGAGATCCTAATAGGTTGGACTTGATGGACTAATGTCTTTATTCAACCTCAAATACTATGTAACTATGTAACTATGTAACTATCTGCTCCTTTCTCCCCTTTTTAGTGTTTATGTATTGGTAAAAAAAATGTGGGGTTTTTTTTTTACTAACTGTGGCAATATGCTTTTCGCACTCTATTTTAGCTGCCCGTACTACTAGTTTACATCTTTTATTACATCCTTTGTAGTTATGGAACGCCAATGCTGTCCCCTCCATCTTATATTTTATAAATTCTACTCACTTTTCCTTTGTGATGCTTTACAATTTTATTTAGCCATATAGGCTTTGTTTGTGATCTTTTACTGTTATTACCCAACGGTATACACTTGTCAATGGCAATATGTAAAGTGTTCTTAAAACATTCCCATTTTTGGTCCAAGTTCAGTTTGTGAAATACATTTTCCCATTTGATGTCCCCCACTAGGTGGCGCAGTTTATCAAAGTTAGCCCTTCTGAAATTTAGGGTTCTTGTCCGTCCAGCGCCCTTCCCTTTCCTGTATCCAATAGTGAAAGTTATCACATTGTGATCACTATTACCCAGTGTCTCCCCAATTACAATATCCTCAACTAACTCTGCATTATTAGTAATGATTAAATCTAGGATGGCATTTTTCCTAGTTGGAATCTCAACCATCTGGTCCATTAAATTATCTCGCAACATGTTCAGAAATCGGCCCGCCTTTGTCGAACCTGAGGTACCATTAACCCAATTTATATCTGGGTAATTAAAGTCGCCCATCACGACTACATTGCCCTCCCTCCCAGCTATTTCTATTTCGGACTGTAGATGAGCCTCCCCCTCCTCCCCTATATTTGGAGGTTTGTAACAAATACCCACAATTAGTTTACGAGTATTTCTAGTTCTAGCCATAAGGATTCCATGTCCTCCCCACTATTTGACGTGATATCGTCCCTTATATGCATATTTAGATTATGTTTAACATAAATGCATACTGCCCCCCCCCCTTCTCCCACATCTGTCCCTCCTGAACAGGTTGTACCCCTCTATATTGGTGGCCCAATCATGTGCGCTGTCTAGCCAGGTTTCCGCTATTCCTACTATATCGAAGTCCTCTTCGAGTAGCATAGGTTCAAGCTCCTCTAATTTATTAGCTAGACTTCTAGCATTAGTGTACATACATTTAATTCCTGTCTTGTTATGGGACAAAAGGTTACTTCTTTCTTGTTCCACACTACTTTTATTTATGGCTTTGATATTGGTCGGTCATTCTTAATTATATTATCTTGGGCCACAGGATTTACTGTATTGACTGCTTTGGCACTGGTGACTGGAGCAAGCCCATTTTTTACCCCTTTATTGCTTCCCACTGTATTATTTGTATCCATGTTTATGTTTTCAATATTTCAATTATTGTTATTTTTATGCCCTCCCCCCATCTAGTTTAAAAGCTCCTCCAGTCTTTCTACCATTTTTCCCCCCCGAAAGGCTGCACCTTCCCCATTAATGTGCAGCCCATCTCGGCTGAAGAGCCGGTAGCCAACTGCGAAGTCAGCCCAGTTCTCCAGGAAACCAAATCCTTCCTTCTGACACCAGCTCCGGAGCCACTTGTTAAGCTCCCTCAACTCGCGCTGTCTGTCCGGAGTGGCTCGTGGCACCGGCAGTATCTCGGAGAATACTACCGTGGAGATCCGTTCCTTCATCCTAGCACCTAGGTCTCTGAACTCCTTTTTTAGGACACTCCAATTTCCTCCTATTTTGTCATTGGTGCCGATGTGCACCAAGATAACGGGGTCGTGCCCAACCCCATCTAGTAATCTGTCATTTCATTCTACAATGTGTCGAACATGGGCCCCCGGTAAGCAGCACACTGTTCGACGCTCACAGTTCCGATGACAGATTACTCTGTCAGTCCGCCTGATGATGGAATCTCCTACCACCAGGATCTGCCTCTCATGACCCTCCATCCTGCTCCCATCCTCGCAAGCAGACGCTCCCCCTGCGGATAGATGAGGCGTCCTGCTCCAGCAGTGTCACCCCTGAACTGATATCCCCAACGTCATGCAACTTGGCATATTTATTGGGGTGAACCATATCAGGGCTGACCTCTCTCACACTCTTCCCCCTTCCCCTCCTTCTAACAGTAACCCAGCTACCCACCTCGGGATCCTGCTCCTCCTCATCCAGACCACCCTCCACGAGAGCCTGGTGCGTTATGTCCAGACTCCTTTCCATGACTGTTATGCTCCTTAGTGTTGCCAGTTTCTTGTTTAGATCCAGAATCTGGGTTTCCAAACAAACAACTCGCTCACATAGCGCAAATGTATTCCCCCTCGAATGCATGTTCAAGGAACGCATACATTGCGCACGACATGCACCTGGTTGCATACCCACTCATGGAAGACATTATTTTATTCCACCCTTTTTTATTTTATTGTATAGAAGATTAATTATTTGTATATTTATTTATTAATGTTTAGTGGTTCTCAAGTGGCTCTTTCAATAACCTGGGGTTTAGTGGTTCTCAAGTGGCTCTTTCAGTAACCTTCAGTTAAGTTAAAATACACTACCTTCCTCGGGTATAATTGCAATACCGCCCTTGGGTTAAATTACAATACCTTCCTGCTGTTAAGTTACACTAGCACCCTGGGGTTAAATAGCACTAGCGACCTGGTGTTAAATTACACTAGCGCCCTAATATTAATTTGTACAAATGCCCTGGGGTTAAATTATGCAAATTACCTTGGGGTTCATTCATACTATCGCCCTGGGGTTAAATTACACTTGCGCCCTGGGATTAGATTGCACTTGCGCCCTGGGATTAAGTTACACTTGCGCCCTGTGATTTAAGTTCACTTGCGCCCTGGGTATATATGACACTAGCGCCCTGGGGATAAATGACACTAGCGCCCTGAGGTTAAATTACTCTACTGTCCCCTGGTTAAATAGACTTCCGGCCTCGGTATTAAATAATGCTACCGCCCTAGGGTTAAATTACACTGGGTTTTAAGTGCACTACAACCCTGGGGTTAAAAAGCTACAGTTCTGTGGTTGAAATACTACAGTACCGGGTTTGGAATACTACAGCACTGGGGGTAAAATACTACAGTACTGTGGTTAAATTATACAATCGCCCTGGGGGTTAAACTACCAGCTGCCCACTTACAGACTACAGGAACCCCCCTCTCTTTCATACGACCTTATCTGGCAGTCCCTGCGCTCTGTTCCTCCAGGTCTCTCCTCTGGCCAGGTCAGGTCGCCTCCTCACGATCCTCTTGCTCACGTCTTGCTCTTGTCGGCTCTGACTTCGGTGCTAGAACTACTATCAAAACGGTCAATGTACACTTTAATATTCCACCAGTGGTATACCTCCTCAATGTCTCTCCTCCATACACCTTCCAAGGTATTTTAGTATGGGCATTTATATGTGTGTGTGTTTGTATTTATAATTTTGGGGATAATAGGGGAGTATATGTTATATTTAGTTCTAGCACGGTGCACTGTTTCTATAAATTTTGTTGGTTCATTTGTTCATAATGTTGTGCACAATACACTGGTAGCATTTTTATTTCTATGCTTACATCTCTTATGAAGGCAGATCTTTAAAAAATTGAGAACTTTTTCAGTTTTCTGAACTTTTTAGCTAAAACTAAATCAAACATTTAATATTTTCCGATTTACCAGTGCCAAGATGTTGTGGCTGTATTTGTTTTCCAGAACTGGCTAAGAACATGTAACACTAGTGGTAATCATACAGGCAGAACTTAAAGGCATATGACTCTTCAGCTCCCTAATAGCTACATTAATGAATGCGCTAAATCCATTTACTTACAGTAAAGTTCCAGAAGCATGCACCTTAGGGTTGGTTCTTTTTTTTGGTTGTCGCGGATGATGGGCGCCAGTCACATTAGTGTATTTAAAATAGAAAAAGGTTTTTGTTGCTCAGGGCGATATGGGAAGGATGGTAAGGTGTGGATCAGGATATCCTTCAGCATACTGGATCTCATTCTCAAAACTAAACCCCAATATCTTCTAGATCTTTCATTTAATTTTCTGGTTATTAACTTTCCAATTACAGACTGTGCTGGCTGGGCTCCTTCAGAACTGAGGCTGCTTGGCAATTGAGGTTCTAGTGGTATCTCAATCTTCACTTCCAAGGCAGGAAAACTTGGGACCTTCCCACTCACTTTTCACTCACCACATCTCCATATGTTGGGCACAGAAGCAGCTTGTTTCCTCAAGGCCATATGCTCTTTTCTTCCAGCAGCCATCACCTTCAGGGGTTCCTCCTAGGAGGGGAGATCCCTCCATCTTCCATGTCCCTAGGCCCAAGACCTAGGAGAGTGAGTAAGCTGACATGCTTACAGGGAAAAACCCAAAAGGGAAGAGACAGAACAGGAAGTGTCTCGGGTATTTAATAGTTCTCCCAGCATGCCCCATACCCCCTGATTGTCCAGTCTATCAGATATCACAACACACTCTGCTGGGGCAAGCTCAAACAGCATGTGGGATAGAAAATACACTATGTTGGTAGAGCCCATTGCGCACTACAGAATTCACCAAAATACAAAAAGGAATTTAGCAAAAATAATACATCCTTTGCCAAGATTTTCAACAAGATCAGAAAATTCCTGTTGATCTTGCCAGAAATGTAGTGTGACTTCCTGTGATTTGAGAAGAAAGCACACACATGCTTATCTTTATTGGGTAAACTAATAATCCTATCAACGTACCATGATATGGAGATAAACAAAGGCAGACATGTTGGACATCCATCCTTTGTGATAACCCACCCCATATAGATACAAAAGAGAAATAAGTGTAGAGAGGAGGGGACAGATGGTGTGTTATTTGCAGGATTGCCAGGTAAAAGTTAATGGAAACAATTCTGCAAAAAAAGAATACAAATTTAGCCACCACATCTAAGGACTGGTAAATTGCAATATAACACTTTTTTGTTTTGGTGTGTAGATACTTTTTGATTGTGAGAACATTTAATGCTAGTGGCTATTATAAAAGACTAGGGAAAGCCGAGGCATTCCATAGGTTTTCTTTTGTGAAAATGTTAGCAAATTAGTCGGGGTATACAAGTCACTCACATTTTATAGTTTTGACATTTTGACATGAGTTTTGACATTTTCTACTTTAGCAAACCCTTCAGTTATCTTATAATGTGATGAATAAATGTTATATTGTAAAGCAGGGGTGGGAAACTCCGACTCTCCAGTTGCTTTAACTACAAATTCCAACATGCCTCTGCCTCCATAAATAAATGTAAAACAATAGGAACAACGTAGTTAACCCTGTGTTTGGTGATCCATTGGTTTTGAGCTGAATATGCTTTTGCTTTCGCAGCACATGCCAGCAAATAATGTCTACATGTGTCCTAAAAACATTTGTACAACACATTATTATTATACAGGATTTATATAGCGCCAATAGTTTGCACAGCGCTTTACAATATAAGGAAGACATTACAATCACAATACAATTCAAGACAAGATGGTAAGGAGGGCCCTGCACGTGAGGGCTTACAATCTAAAAGATAAGAGGCAAGTGTTGGAATTACACATATTTCTAATTTGAATTAATGATATACTCACAGTAGTTTTTATTTTATTTTATGTTTTACATTGTAATGCTTATAATACATGAAATGATAGAGGGGTTTTACTAAATAGCATGCATTGTGCTGTGTGTCTAGGTTATGTATGATCATGTGACATCAGTGAGCTCTGTCTAACCTGTTCCCACATATCTGTAAAATATAGTACCTCCATGACACTGTGGGAATAACATTACAAATTCCTCAGAGATTAGACAGCAAATGATCCAAGATTAAAATCGCACATATTAAGATTTTGCACATATTAAGTATTATAATGCCCCTAATCATCAACATTTATCTTTACTTGCACATCTGGATTAATATAAAAATGAAAACAAAATGTGATTCCAGGACTGTTTTTTAAACAGAAACCTAACTTAATTAATCTGTATCCACTAATGGGGTTTATTTAATATCACTCGGGGTAAATTCAATGTACAGCCCTGTTAGGCTTATGTAAGAGGTCAGATCTAGCCAAAATGAGCACTTAAACTGACATTAAAGAATACATTTTCTTTTTTGCTGTTAATGTCAGCACTTACCTTAAATTATGTCTCTCAGTCCGATCTTCTTTTTTCCTGATGTTTTCATCTGTCCCTCCAGCGGTGCGGTGGCTCTAGATTTACCTTGCGTCTCTGCTCGTCTCCCGGCCGAGAATCCGAACTGCACATGCGCCCACCCCAAGATCCTTTGCGGCCGCCCGAAACAGTTTTGTTTTATTGGGCAGGAGCGCGCATCGAAAACAAGGTAATCTTAAACCACTGTTAAAGCGGTTTTTTTTTTAAAACTGTTTGCCTATTTCTACTGCTTGATAACAGTAGATATAGGCAAAACAACAGGAGGGTTTAGAACCCCTTTAACCCATGCAGTGCTCTATTAGCTCTATTAGCTGTATTGCAAAAATACATTTTTGAAATGCCCAGAGTTCTTGTTTAAATTGTCAGCTGTGGATTAGTCTATACTGATGTATCCTGTTAGCAGTACCTCCATTTCCTCAATTCTAATTTCCTTTGGGGTGCTTCCTATTTCTTCTCTCTGGGTCTTGCTACTCTTAAAGAGGCACACTCACATACCAGATAGTGCACTGCTTTTCAGGAGGAATTCCACACAAAAGGAACAATTTTCAGAGTGCTGCTTAGGTATTTATCACATCTTAATGTTCCCTAGGATAGCAAAATTCCACTTTTTGAGTTCAGGTCCATTTTTAGCTTCTCCTTCTATGTGCTTGCACACAGACTCTTCTCCTGTGTCCAACCACTTGCACCAGCTTTACCCTTTTCAACACCCTGTCCACATGAAGGTTGATGGTGTGGTTGGGTATGGCAAATGTTAGGGGATACCAGCATGTATCCTGATTTGTCGATTTCCCTTTCTAAGTTTGAATACTTACTGAAAAATTGCAGTGCACCTCCTGTGCCTTAAAGAAGAACTCCAGGCAAACAACAAACTTATCCTTGAAGTGGGGCTACCCCTGCACTGCATGGGTTAAGTGCTCCTTTTATCTAGGAGACTCAAATAAAGCTGTGTTACTTACTTGATCCTCAATCCTGCCAGCTCCCTCCAGGTTGCTAGACCAGTCCGTTTACATCCGGTTACCACCGGTTCTGGCCAGGTCTGGGAGAAAAAAGGATCAAGTTCCATTTCACCGGACCCGATTCTGGCAGATTGGGGGTAATCTAATGTAAACGGATACGTCACAAACAAATATGAAGAGACACCGGCACTCTAATAGTGAATCAAATATGTCTGTTTATTTGACATAATGCATTAAGTGTATCACACTATGCTACTCATACGTCAAATAAACAGGCGTATTTGATTCACTATTGGAGTGCCGGTTTCTCCTCATATTCTACTTGAGATCTACCACGTTTGACAGCCATCGACTACCGCAGCACCCACCCTTATTTCTTTGGAAACAGCGGTTTCTGAGTGCGATGGGTTCATGGACTTTACATGTCAAATCGATGCGCAAACTGTTGGCGCTATATAAATCCTGTATAATAATAATAATAATGTCACAAACGGACACATAGACCAACATGGGTCCAGTAATTTCATTTTTCTTCTCAAAAAACTGGATGGACATAGATGCCACAATGGTGACATCCATTCCGATCCAGAGGATCCGTGCATCGATCCCCCCTGATCGGACCTCGTGAAAGGGGGCCTAAGTCAAAGGGTTTTGCACACAGGGTCATATATATTAAGAAAGGCTTTGCTTTGTATCCCTAATATTGAATGCAACACTCACACAAGACATTTACGTAAACTGCAGTTCAGCATCCAGCATCTCTAAGGATAAGTCTTCATAGATATCAGTCTCTAGAGATAAGTCAACACTCAGGTCAGACCGGTATGCAAGCTCATAATTACATAGCTGAAAGGAGATCAATAATAGCTTACTGGCTTAATTCTCTCTTTCTCTAAGTTTGAAGTACAATTAACAAAGCCAAGGAAGAAAAAGGCTAAAAGGCTGCACTCATATATCACTATGACCTTGTCAAATGGTGACCCAGTGGTATGTCACTCTGTCACTCTGCTCCCTCCCTCCCTAGCAATCGAGTTTTAACAGCTCTCCAGGCAGCAGTGGAGCAACTTCCACTCATGATAATGTATGTTGAATTTCATTGACCCCTGCTTTGCCCATGTAGTAGGAAGAGATGAGATTATTCTGTACCTTACAGGGTGGGTTATGTTTCAGGGCCTATTATCAGTTGCAGGCAGTGGCCTTGTGGCATAAAGATACCTTTTGCTGAATATTATACAGTAGAATAGGGACTAGCTTTAATTGCACATGAATCCTTGCAGCACTGGGGGTCATGACACTATCTGCAAGGAGTTTGCATGTTCTCTCTGTGCTTGTGTGGGTTTCCTCCAGGTACTCTGGTTTGCTCCCACACTCCAATGATATGCTGGGAGGTTAAATAGCTCCTGTCTAAAAATTGGCCATGTATGCATGTACAATTGGGACCTTAGATTGTAAGCTCCTTGAGGGCAGGGACTGATGTGAATGTGCAGTATGTAAAGCGCTGCGTAAAATATTTATAAGGGGCAGAAGTGGCAATAGCCCCAGGACCCCTGCCAGAAGGGCAGCCCTCTTTATACAAAAATAAAATAATTTAAACATTTATTTATTTTATTAATATTTATATTGGGAAGCAATAATGTGCCTGCAATCATCTGTAAACGTTTTTACTTTGGTATAGTCAAGTGTATTAAAAAAAGACGCATTGTAGATAGTGTAGTGTGATATATACAGCTGTAAATTACTAAAACGTAATGTACTCTTAGCTTGGATAAACCTAAAACTATTGCATTGACAAGTTCAGAGTTTCATTTTGTTGTGTAAATTGTTGAGTGAGCCATTGCTCTCTAGGGAAACTAAAAAGTACATAGCAGCATAGCTATTTTCTTTGTAATTTGTTACACCTCAAACCTTACTTGGAGGTTTGCTGGCATGTATTTACTTCAGAAATATAACTCATTTGACCTATCTATGTAGGTATAACTTGTCAGTTTCAATTACATGCAATAAAAAGACTTTAATGTGTAAATTTGGTGACCAAGCCTGAAAGTGCCCCTGGACCCCCAAAAGTCTAAATATGACTTCAGCAGCAAGTCGGAAACTATATAGATTTTGTTGATTTTGTGTTTAGATGAAGCACTGAGATTTTGAGGAATGCTAAATTAAGTTTTGCTTGCTTATAAGAACATTATATCAGAGTACAGCATTTACAACATATAGATAACTTCCTGTATATCATAGATATAAGCATGCATATAGAAAACTGGCATAGACTAGACTTGCACTACAGCACCATCTACAGCTCAAAAGAAATAGCAGTATATCAGTATGTCAGTAATAGAATCAGTGTATGTTAGCATATGTTGTTGCATTTCAAACACCCCTTCTCAACAGCATAGGCTATATGACATTCAGCTTCTCTCGAAGGAAATTGTGGCAATCCTTTGGCAGTGGCTTGGTGAGTGTGTCCGCAGTCATTTCTTCTGATGAGTAATAGTGAATGTCAATAATAGTATGCTCTTGAGTGTCCCTAAGCAGATGATACTTCTCGTTCATGTGCTTGGTTCTAGGGTTGACCCTATCTGATTGTATAAGCTTTATACATCCCTGGTTGTCTTCAAAGATTGGGATGGAGTTTGACATGTCTATGCTCATGTCTATTAAAAGCTGGTGAATCCATATTGCTTATTGACAAGTGTGTGCTGCTGCCATGCTTTCAGCTTCACTTTAGGAAATTGCAACAGTTGTTTGTTTTCGGCTAGGCCAACTTATGGTTCTTTCCCCGTGTTGGAAGATGTAACCACTTGTGGATTTGCAGTCTGTGCAGTCTCCGGCCCAATCAGCATACGCTTTGGATTTGACGTTGCTGGTAGTCGTAGCTTCATCCGAATAGTTCCTTTTAAGTATTGATCCCTATGGATCCTGTAAAGCCCCCCACAGATCCTGCAGAGACCCCCTGAGACTCTGCAGTCTGCCGGATCTCAGGGGGGTTGTGCAGAATCTATGCTGAGCCCTGCCAGCACAGTCGTCCTCCTACCTGGCACGGGAAAACAAGCCGCCTCCGCGCCCAATCATCGTTGCTTCTGGAGCCTTCTCCGCCTCTGCCCCACCTCCTCCGCTGCAGTCATCGGCCCTCCCGTCTCCTCCATCTTCACCCCGCCTCTTCCATCTCCTCCGGGCGTGCACCCCCATCTCCTGTCTCCGCCCCCTGCCACTCCGTTCCCCGTCTACTCCTGCTCTCGCATGCAGAGGCGGCTCTAGACTGTGAGGCCTTAGGCGAAACTCAAACGTGAGGCCCCTCCCCCACTTACACCCATAATGAAAAAGATGGGACGCAGAGTACAGAGGTGGGACGAAGAGAACAAGGGTGGGACGCAGAGTGCCGGGGTGGAACGCAGAACGCAGGGGTGGGACGCGGAGAACCAGGGTGGGACGCAGAGTGCAGGGGTGGGATGCAGAGTGCAGGGGTGGAAAGCACAGTACAGGGGTGGGACGCAGAGTATAGAGGGCGGACGCACAGTACAGGGGGACGCACAGTACACGGGGATGCACAG
>NW_017306805.1:285704-318889 GCF_000935625.1 Nanorana parkeri
AGGGGGGACGCAGAGTACAGAGACTTACAGTAGATATAGATCGTCTGATGTTCTTCCCTCTTCCTCTCCTGGTGGGGGGTGGGGGAGCAGCGATGTCTCCTGTTCCTGTGAAGCCTCCAGTCAGCATGGTGGCCCAGTCTTCTTCCTGTTCCCAGGACCCGCGCGCTCTCTCCTTCTGTCAGCCAATGATGGTGGTGCAGCTGGAGTGGGCGGAGAAAGCTGCACATTGCTGCCGAGGAACCCGACTACTGGATCGGGCATCAGAGAGGCAGCTGAACCGGCTTTTCTCCTCCCCGGCCACTGCAGTTACACAACGCTACTATTGCATATGTGCTGGTATTTAGAGATAGAACCAGGGGAAAAGGAATCTGATGTGGGGACATCACTTCCTATATTGATTAGGGCTAGTAATGATTAAAATTTTCGTGTTCGATTAATCGAAAAAAAATTGAATCTATTAATTTCGATTAATTATAACCCACATACAGATCCAACTACATTGGCCTATGCACATACAGCACAGCAATGAAGTAATAAAATAAACTAGGATCACACTAATCCAGCACGTTATTAATCTCACGTGCCTCACTCAATATGGCCGCCGCTTGAGTGGGCAACTCAGAATAATAACGTGCTGGATTACAAATGTATTTACATAGTACATAGATTAGTAAAACAGCAAAGCCCTAAGTGTGATTTAAACTAGGGATGTCCCGATGCCACTTTTTCAGGACCAAGTACAAGTACATCCCCTCATGTACTTGCCGATACCAATTACCGATACTTTTTCTTAAAGGGACAGGTGACTTTAAATGATCCATAGTACAACTACATGTTATGTACTATGGATCATGGTTTAACCTATTCATGTTAGCCGGCGGGGAGGTGTCTTTTAATTTTCGATCAAAAGAATTTTAATCGATCAAAAAGTTTAACGATTAATCAAGGAATTAATCGTTAATTTCCCCAGCCCTAATATTTATGTCAGTCTATGGGAAAAGCTTCATCTGCCCTTCACTCTCTAAAGGACCAAGATAGAGGTTAGTGGTCACATGACCACATGTAAACCAAAAACAAAGTTATTACAAAGGTGATTTTTATTAATTACTAATATGGGAGTGATAAAGCTAAGGTTGAGGGATACATTCAATAAGTGTTGCCTTTACATTTACTCTAATACAAATCAGTAGTGCATACTGGCACCTACCAGCACGCACCTATCAGCACTTGACCTATACTGTGTGTATTATAAACACAGTGCCAGTGGATACAGATTTGAATCTCCTTGAAGACAAGCATATGCATCAGAACTGCTAAGGCACTACCCGTTCACTCTGTGTGTTACACGCTCCTGACCCCTGCATTCTGTGTGTTATGCACTCTTGACCCCTTCACTCTGTGTGTTACACACTCCTGACCCCTGCATTCTGTGTGTTATGCACTCTTGACCCCTTCACTCTGTGTGTTACACACTCCTGACCCCTGCATTCTGTGTGTTATGCACTCTTGACCCCTTCACTCTGTGTGTTACACACTCCTGACCCCTGCATTCTGTGTGTTATGCATTCCTGATCCCTGCACCCTGTGTGTTGCACACTCCTGAGCCCAGTCTAATATACACTTTGTTGTATATTTCATACTGCCAACCACTGCACTTTGAACGTTGGACCAGATAGGACATACTCCTGACCACTACACTCTTTGTGCTATATTTTACAATACATCCTTCCAAACCAAAGTATTTATTTGTCTCAACAGTTGCTGGTTGATAAATAGCCAATTACTATATTATGAAGGCCTTCAAGGTAGGTTTTAAAGCATATGCAATAACTGGCGGGCCAGAAAGGGGTGGACGAGCAAGCGCCCCCCCTCTCTCCCACACCAGGCCACATGCCCTCAGCACTGAGAGGGTGTCCCCGTGCTGATGGGGACAAGGGCCTCGTCTTCACAACCCTGACCCGGTGGTTGTGGGGGTCTGCGGGCAAGGGGACTTATTTGCATCGGGGTACCCCTTTAATTAAGGGGGCACCCAGATGCCACCCCCCTCCCTTGTGAATGAGTAAGATGTGCTTGTACCCCTACGCATTCACTTAAGGAAAACATTTATTAAAAAGTCCAGACTTTTGATAAAATCCTTTATTTGGAAAAAAGACATGTTTTTGACAAATCTTTTATTTAAAAAAAAAAAAATTGATCCACCGACGTAATCCAGGGTCAATAACGGCGTACAGTGTTGTCTACGACGCCGCCGAAATAAAAAAATAAAGAGAAATACAATTTTTTTTAAAACGCCGGCCGCCGCCCCGTCCGCTCCCGCCGACTCCCGCCTCATAATGGCATTTTGACAGATGCCGACAAAACATAAACAATTGGGCAGAGCTAGCGGTGACAGCTAGCTCTGCCCAATTGTGTAGTTTACCTACATCTGATAGGCAAACCATGATTGGGCAGAGTCATCATGACTTTGCCCAATCAGGGCTCTAATTCAATACTGAGCCCTGATTGGGCAAAGTCTTGCACCTGACTGGCGAACGCTTGAACGACCGATGTTCGATTCAAACTCATGTTCGAATCGAACACTCGGACCATCCCTAATGATGATGTCGCTGAGAGGGAAAGCAAGCAACCACAACCAGTTCTACAAGTATGGTCTTGGAGAACTGGTTGTCACAAACAGACCCGTTTGGGGAGGAAAACTGTGGAACTGTTAAGGTAAGTGTCCCTCTGTAAACATATAATACTATATATAAATCTTATATAGAAATACACTAATATATTTTTACCTAGACCCCTATGTGATAGCAATCAAAGTAAAGTAAAAAATAATAATAATAATTAAATTAATATTTAATTAAATTAACCAGTTGACATCCACGGTGTTAAACCCCCTTCCCATCCAGGCCATTTTTCAGTATTCAGCGCTGCGGTACTTTGACTGACATTTATTCCGTCATGCAATAAAAAATCGAATAATAATAAAAAAAATTGTAAAAGTCCCCCGCCCCCGTGAGCACGTGCCTGCGTATGAAAACAACGAACGTGCTACACATGTTGGGTATCGCCGTGCACCCCCGGAGTGAGAGCAATAATTCTAGGGCCAGTATTTTGTGGTATCTCTAAATTGATGACCTGTGGGGGCTTTTAAAGCGTCTTCTATGGACTTTTTGGGGTACTGCAGTTTTTCGCCGTTTCACGGACGCACGCAATTTGTAACCTGGGCATGTTGGGTATCGTTTTACTCGTTGTAACCTCATCTTTTATATTTCATTAAAAAAAATGGGTATTTAGTTGTGTTTTGGGGCATTTAATACAATTTTTCACGAAATGTTGGGGTTTAATAAGGAGTTGCGCTAATATTGCGCAACATAAAAATTTGCAGCTACCACCATTTTATTCTATAGGGTCTTGGCATTCAGAAAATATATAATGTTTGGGGGTTTTAAGTCATTTTCAGGCCTAAAATGTGCAATATAACATGGGTGCAAAAAATGAAAAAAAAGGCCTCAGTCATTAGGGGTAAAACTAAAAAGTTACTGTTTACTATGATGGACCCTTTAACTATATTATTTTTATGCTCCCTTACTATTAGAAAATACCCTGCCACATTGAATCCTACTTTGCTGCCTAACTAGTATGACCAAGCAATCACATTTCAAATCCATACAAAGTGAATTCCAGATTGTCAAAATCTCATAAAAAATAACAAAACTTTGCAAACCTCCAGAAAATATATGGACGTAATAACAAATAAAGAGCATTAACAGTGTAATGAATGGAGGCAATGCAGAGAGCAGTGACATGAATATTGGCTCAGAGAATAAGTATTCTGTTGACCATGTTTTGCTCTTCTTGGTTATGAACTGGGTGTATTATTCAAGCATTGTATGTCAAGCCTCATGGCCATGAAGAGAAGTTTGGCTTTCAACCAATCTGGGGATATCCTGGCAGGCTGCACAAAACCATGACTTCATGTCTTTAAGAGCTTCACATTTTACATTACTGTAATTCAAAGTAGCTTCATGCTCATTCTGTAGCTGGCAGCTCATATGGAAAAATCATTGCATCAGGAAGCGGATTACTAAGAAATTCTAATTCAGTCATTTGCTAAGAGAATTAAAGGAACACTGATATTTTAATGTTACAAAAAAATGTGAAAGAATAAAAACCTCCACTCAAAACTTACTATCAACCTGGTTTTGGGTCGTGTGACTAGTGACACCTGCATGTGATATTCCCATGCGGAAGCTCCAGCTTTTTGTAGGTCCATGTCCTTGTTTTTTGTTTTTATGAAACCAACGCTGAGAGGAATACATAGACTGCCCTTGCTTACCCCCTTTTGAAATTGCATGGGTCTCTCTGACATCAATACTTTCTAAGTCACTAATGGTTCAAGCAAATAGTAAGTAAAGTCAGCACACCTCTTAACTTTGTGAGTCTTTTCAGCGAAATTAATACATGCAAAATACATATCTCTGCCATGCCCCTACTTACATGGACTATGCAGAACTAATATGCAAAAAAAATTATTGTTTAACCACAAGGGCCTTTTCATATTTTTCACCATCACGTTTTCTTTAAACTGGCCAATCAGCATGCAGCCTGCCAAACAACATGGAGCTGGCTTCTTGGGCAATCAGCAAGGAGCCGACTTCCCAGCTGCTCAGGAAGCCGGGAGGCAGGTCATTACCCCCCGCCCGGCTTCCTGATTGGTCGGGAAGCCGGCTCCATGCTTTTTGGCCAGATCGATGCTGATTGGCCAGGAAGCCAGCTTCCCAGCCAATCAGCATTTACCTGGCTGCTCCTGATTGGCGGAAGCTGGCTCCATGTTCCCTCGCAGCACTGCCTGTCAGAGGAAATCTCCCTCTGACCGGAATTTCCGGTATCAGAGAAGGTATCGGAGCATTTGGGCAGGTACGAGTACTGGCCCAAATACTCGGTATCAGCACCGATACTAGTATTAGTATCGGTGCATCCCTAGTGTTGATGATGACAACCTCATTTGCTGTTTGTTAAAACTGTTGACATCTTGACAGTAGGTGAGGATAAATCACTTAGTAACAAACCCAATAGAGGTTCTAATTGTTCTCCACTGTCTAAAACGAAACAATTTTTCCACTGGATATACATTTTAAAATATAGAGACTTGTAGATTAACCACTAGAGGGAGCTCAGTCTCTCTCAGTTACTTTGTCCCCTGTGACAGCTGTTGGGATAACATATCAGCCACATAGGAAGAGCATTGTTTTCAATTAGTAAGAGGACTTATAGAATGCATTGTGAGAAGAAGCAGTAAAGCACAAGTATCGGGCAGCACAGCAAAACCAGCTGCTGAATTTGTATATGTAATAAGTATGTACATTTGCCTCATGTACAGTTATAGTTACAACTGTATATACAAGCATTTTTTAAAAACAACAAAACATTAACACGCATTGAACAAATTATTTGTTTACATCAAGCTATTACATTTGTAATACATATACATATCTAAAAACAAAATGTTAAAGACTATACTTTCCCTAAAGAATACAGAGCCAACAAATGATTTTACAAGGAAACTACGTGGCAAGATATGACCAATGGAATTTCAGGACATAGAATCTTTACATTAGGGATGTAAAGATAAATATAATTTTACAAATTTCTCTCATCACCAGTGCCAAACTGGAATTGAAAATAGGCCCAGCTATGCAAATCAATTTAAACCATGTGTGTGTAAAAGTCGTGGCATTTCTAAGCCTACAAGTGCAGAAGTAAATATGTGCTTCCATCAACAAATAATTGTAAATAAAAACTTAAATATACACCGACCAGCCATAATATTATGGCCACCTGCCTAATATTAGGTAGATACCTCTTTTCCTGTCAAAACAGCCTTAACCTGTCGAGGCATGGACTCAGCTAGACCTCTGAAGGTATGCTGTGGTATCTGGCACCAACCCATCAGTAGCATTTCCTTTAAGTCTTGTAAGTTGCAAGGTGGGACCTCCATGAGTCAGACTTGTTTTTCCAGCACATCCCACAGATGCTCGATTGGATTGAGATCTGGAGAACTTAGAGGCCAAGTCAACATCTCAGACTCATTGTTGTGTTCCTCATACCATTCTCAAATCATTTTTGCAGTGTGGCAGGGCACATTATCCTGCTGAAAGAGGCCACTGCCATCAGGGAATACCGTTTACATGAAGGGGTGTACTTGTTCCTAAATGTTTGCTCCATTGTTTAGTTAGGTGGTACGTGTCAAAGTAACGTCCACATGAAAGGCAGGACCCAAGATTTCCAAGCATTTCCAAGCTTGCCTTCTTCCCCTAGTGCATCCTGGTGCCATTTCTTCCCCAGGTAAGCAACGACCATCCACATAATGTAAAAGAAGACATGATTCATCAGACTAGACTACCATTTCCATTGCTCCA
Source organism: Nanorana parkeri (assembly GCF_000935625.1). NCBI lineage: Eukaryota > Metazoa > Chordata > Amphibia > Anura > Dicroglossidae > Nanorana > Nanorana parkeri. Next base: position 292,118 of record NW_017306805.1, read on the forward strand.
GGGTCTAGTTCTCATGCTCATGTGTCCATTGTGGGCACGTTTGGTAGTGGTTATGGGTAAGCATGGGCACCCTAACTTGCTACGCAGCCCCATACACAACAAACTGTGATGCACTGTAAGTTCAAACACATTTCTATTGGGGAGCATTACCTTTTTCAGCAATGTGAGATACAGTAGTTCTTCTATTGGATCGTACCAACCAGTCCAGCTTTCATTCCCCACGTGCATCAGTGAGCCTTGGACACCCATGACCCTGTCGCGGTTCACTGTTTTTCCTTCCTTGGACCACTTTTGGTAGGTCCTAACCACTGCAGACTGGGAACATCCCACAAGAGCTGCAGTTTTGGGGTTGCACTGACACAGTCGTCTAGCCTTTACAATATGGACCTTGTTAAAGTCACTCAAATCCTTATGAATGCCGTTTTTTCTGCTTCCAACACTTCAGGGACAAAATGTTCACTTGCTGTCTAATATATCCCACCCACTTCCAGGTGACATTTTACATAGTACATATTATTTGATGTTGAATAAAGACACAGGTTCATCGAGTTCAACCTTTATGTGTGTGTGTTGTGCTTGCATGTGTCTATATAAGTCCCTTTGTGGTCTAGGTTATTAAGAGTACCTGTACCACTGTATGTTATGGCCTCTTAGGAAGGTATCTAATTGATTTTTGAATGATTCAATACCCTCTGCTGATACCACTGCTTGTGGAAGAGAGTTCCAACATGTAACCACTCTGACTGAAAAAAAAACCCTACGCCCTTTGTGGTTAAATCTTTTCTCCACCGGTTTTAGGTGGTGGTCTCTAGTCTTTATTAGGTAGTTCAGAGTCAAAAGTTTATTGCTGATTTTGACATCTCCACTAAACATTTTGTACATTAAAATAATTTTAAGGAGATAATGTTATAACAATACATGTTATGACAATAAAAGAATGGTGATGTCACTACACTTGTAGTCCATTCATTCTACCTCCCGTCCATGTTACTGAATATCGTATCTCCGAAAGTATAGAAACATGAATGAAACATACCTGGAAGCCAATAGGGAAACACATTGCCAGTGTCTGTATAGCTAAGCCTACAGCCCTATCTATATCATAACAAGCAGTTAGTACAATACATCCCCATGTACAGTGTAAAATCATTTATAACCTGTTATGAAGAAAAGCCCTTTTGCCAAATGCCAGCGCTGTCAGGCCTCTAGTCTAGTTGGGTTTTATTGAGCATTAAAGTGTATATAAATTTTTTTTAAATGTATTATATTGCAGCTTAATAGTCCTTAGATGTGGTGGCTGTATTAGTTTTCTTTTTTAATTTTTGTCCCCTTTATTTTCACCTGGTGATCCTGCAAATAACATACTTTCTGTCCCATCATGTGTACCTTCACTTCTCCATTGTATATATAGAAGAAGCCATGGTTGTCATCCAGACTGGACTTCCAAAATGTCTGCCTTTGTTCATCTCCATAACATGGTGGAAAGATGGGACTAGCAATTAACAAAAGGAGGTTTGTGCTTTCCTTTCAGCTCACAGGAAGTGACTAGGACATTGCACTTCTGGCAGGATCAACAGGTTTTTCTGTACTTGGTGGAAATGTTCTTAGGCTTAAAAAAAAGAAAAAGGACTAGCAAGTTGCAGTATATATTAGATTTTTGTTTTTGGGTTTGGATATGCTTTATTATCACTTTACCAGTGTTAGCACGGCATTTAATTGTCATTAGACATGTAACCCTGCAAAAAAATGTATTTTGTTTCAGATCAATTCAGATTTCTTTTGTTTTTCGGATTTCTGATCCAAAATTTGATTCAGTTTGTTATTCGGATTTCAGATCCGTCCGTATTTTCATTTTGGAACAAAGTCGCATGACCGTGCCTTTAATGTAACTCCCAACAGCCAAAAAAAAGCATCTGATTGGCCAGAGAACAGTCACATGTCCCAGTTTTTAACGAACTAAATGTTCGCATTTGGACTTGTTAAATTGGGATGCATCAGAATGTCCGAATTTTGTGAAATTCGTACATTTATGATATGAAAATATTTTCAGAAATACTACTTTATAATACTATGAATATATATAACATTCTTGTGAATACTGCTGACACTTTTTCTTTATATCAGCAGCTGCTATTATGGTGGCTACGATGCTGAATTTTAGTAAGTGCACAGTTCTTTGGCATCATTCCTATTGCTATGGGTGTATTCACTGGTTTTCCAGCAGAGTTTGAGGTTGGTGTACTCACAGGCTATTTAACAGAATTTTAGGTAAGGAAGTCCACTCAGTACAGTGAGTGAACATGCATGTATATAGAATCAGGAGGGTTAAGGATCACAGACACACAACACAAATTACAAGTCCAGGCTGTTGTTGCTGGCAGCTGACCATCCAACCTGAGTAACACAGCTACTGACCATCAGGACTAGAAACTGGTGTGGAGCTCTTCTTAGGCCTCAAAAGACTAAATGACCCCATCAATTGTCCGACATTTATCGATCATCTATTGGTGCTCAGACATTTACTAACTCCCTTTGACCCCTAGCCATTTTATCTACCCTATGGATAGACCTATGGACCCATGTGGGTCAGTATAGACCAATTTGAAGAACCCTGAAATTAAAGTGCACTTTGTACTCATATACTTTGTACCCATACCCTCCTACAGAATTTTGTGCTATATTATACCTACCTAAAATTCAGCTCTCTGGGAGCCTTGCCTTTGTGACCTACCTGATATCTTACAGCCTCTCTTCAGATTTTTTCTAGTCATGCATTTATGGCCTGAACTCATTTGCCAATGACGCTAATGCTAAATGATAAAGGCCAACCTCTTGACAAGTTTTTTTATTAACATTAAACTCTATGTAGAGCCAAAACTTTTTTTTTCAGTTTTGGCCAGAGTGGGGAAGCGCTAAAAACCCTGTCAGATTTGTATTGATACACTGCAACTATAAGTGCAAGTGTGCGTAAAACACGGTAGAGATTTTTTCTGAGACATATGCTGTATGCTAATTGATGAATTAAAGATTATACACTGATCTTCAATTGATACAGGAGTGCCATGTTTTCTGTTAGTCACAGTGTATTTCATAGCTGGTGGCGAGCTGGTGCACCCTGTCAGCAGATCCAAGTGGACCGACCTGGAGCAGTATCAAGTACATGCTAGTACATGTGCTTGGGGACACCAAAATCCCTTACCAGAACTTTGATCTGAGCAGCAGGCTGGCAGAGCAGGCGATTGTGCCCTCCTGCACCATACCAGGCCACATGTCCTCAACATGGGGACGGTGCTTCGCCAGGGGGGGACACTCTGGCAAACCACCCTGTGTTGATGAGGACAAGGGCCTCTTTCCCACAACCCTGGCCGGTGGTTGTGGGGGGTCTGTGGCCAGGGGGCTGATCTGAATCTGGGGCCCCCTTTCATAAAGATGTGGTCCTCCCCTTCCTCTAAAATGAGTAATAGGTAGTTGTTACTAGACAAGTGGGTGTCATGCATCGTGATTGACGCTGGATTACATCAATGGAGCCATTTTTTAATTTAATTTAATTTTTTTTAAATTCAAGAAATAGTCAAAAATTGTCTCTTTGTTTTTTTTTTCAATTAAAGGATTTTATCCTTTAATTAAAGGGGTACCCCGATGCAAATAAGCCCCTTGCCCGCAGACCCCCACAACCACCGTGTCAGGGTTGTGGGGAAGAGGCCCTTGCCCCCATCGGCATGGGGACACTCTCCCAATGCAGAGGACACATGACCTGGTAAGGCGCAGGGAGGGGGGGCCACTCGATCGTCCCCCCCCTTCCTGCCCTGCCGGCCCAGTGCTCAGATCAAGGGTCTGGTAGGAATGTTAGGGGGGACCCCATGTTTATTTTCCCCCATTTTGTTGGACTGGGGTTCCCCTTTAAAATTCCTACCAGTCTGGTATGGATTTTGGGGAGAACCCCACACACTTTTTTTTTTTTACTTGGGGGAGGGTCCCTCCTAACATTCCTTCCAGACCTAAAGGGTTTGGTATGAATTGGGGGGGGGAACCTCACGCTTTTTTTTCCCCTCTTCTGCTGACTGTAAAAAGAAAAAAACATTCTGTCACTTTGCTGCTACGAACGAACGAAACGAAATTACAACCGGACTACTGCTAACTAATTTTTTCAAATCCGAATCCCGAAACAAATTCAATTTCGGACTTGAATCCCGAAAAACGAAATAACGCAAAATCCGAATCGAAACTAAACAAATTTTTGGCCAGTGCACATGTCTAGTTGTTACCCCTACTCATTCACCAAATAAAGAGGAAAATAGTAAAAAGACGCACCACACTGGTTTGTAAAGTCCTTTATTAGTAAATACACACAATACACAGTTTTTGACAAGTCCTTTATTGAAGAAAAAAAAAAAAAGTTCCACGATGTAAATCCATTGTCGATCACGTTGTCCAGCGAGTGACAGCTCTGGTCCGTAATGTAAACAAAGGGGCGAAGCAAGTCATGACTTTGCTCCGCCCCTTTGTTTGCATTGCATTAGTGGACAAAGAGCAGTCACGAAATGTAATTTTTGGCATGGGGTCCCCCCTAAAATTCCTACTGGTAGAAAATTTAGGGAGGACCACTTGCTGCTTTTTTATTATTATTATTATTTTCATGTTTAACAACATCAGTTTATTCTGAATGACATTTGGACAAGATTCAGCTGCACCCGAATTTTCATTATCAAAAATTCGGATACATTCTGACGCAATCGAATGTCCAATATTGCTGATCACAAATGCACATGTCTGTCTTAAAAGTGTGGCTACCCTGGATTGAACACTTGGCAGGTTTGATGACATATTACTATGTCTTTAATGCACTCTTTTAGACTGTAGTGTTCCCCCATCCTCCCCTATCTCCGTTCCTTTTTACCTCTTTCCCCTATATTCCCCCAGATGTGATACCGAATTTACAAAAGTGCCCAGTTTTGGCCTGCAGCAATCCTTGACGGAACATACTGCCAATGATTTGCATACCTTTTCTGCCCTCTGGTTACTTCACGTATGAGCTAATTTTGGAAGAACATGTGAAGTATGCTTCACTTCACTTCACTGAGGACTTTTTGCTCTACTTGTTTGTACCTTCTGCTGGTAGTCTTTTAGATTGTAAGCCCTCAGGGGCGGGGCCCTCCTTACCATCTTGTCTTGATTTGTATTGTGATTGTAATGTCTTCCCTATATTGTAAAGCGCTGCGCAAACTGTTGGCGCTATATAAATCCTGTATAATAATAATATTCTTGCATTGTGAATATGTGAAGATAGGTACAGGGGCTGTTACTGTGCCTTACCATAAAAATCTAATTTTACTGTACCGTCTTTTCTTTAATGTTTCTTTTATCTATGTAACACTTTCATAAATCCTTTGTAAATTAAAACAAAGTGCGCGATTAGGAAGATTCTAAAGAAAAAAGGCTTTACAGCTGCATTTCAGGTAAGTATAGTTTATTGCACAAATACTGTGAGACGGGGGGTCTAAAAAAGAAAACTGCATTGCACTTTAGGAATATATACCAAGATTTTTTTATGTTATGATGAATTCCTTAAAATGGTCATGCTAGTGTTAGTCATACAGTTCACACCTATGTACTGGTGAAATAAAGCAATTTAACAACAATGGTAGGTTGTGCCCTGTGGTGATCTGAAAACCACAGGATTTCCTAGTCTAAAGATTTACACAGCACATGGGACTCTGCAACACCACCACTGCAAACCCTCATGCCCCTTACTGCGACCCACTGTTCCCGGTGTGATTGCAAAACTCGGGCCCGTCTGTTCTGTGGCTCCTGTGTGACTGAAGACTGCAAATAATGAAAAAAACACTTCTGTTTCAAAACATGTGCTGGTAACCCGTCTAAAGAAAATGTAAAATACATCGACATAATTTAATAGTATTAAACCTTTGTTGCTAAATTCATATTGCCCTTTTGATCTGCTTTTCAAGCTCTAGTATGCCAGCTCATCTTCTGGACAATAGTTGGCCCTGAGTAAAGACGTATACAGCATATCTTAAAGCATGTAAGTGGGGCTAACATATTATTTGTAATGTATAATGGACACTTTGGGGTCTATTTATAAAGGTTTTCATACAAGGTTCCCACATTTTTTCCCAGGATTCACACATTCTTTTAATTTGATTCATTTGAAGGGATGTGAGAATCTTGGGAGAAAGTTGTGTGAAAACATTTATGAATCGACCCCTTTAAGGCTATCAGGTTGTCTGTGCATAACATTAAATATTGTTTTTTTATCTATTTTTAAAGCACAAATAGTTTTACAAAGATGCTTTTAAAGACCTAACAACTTGTTTTGTTATCCCTGTTTTTGCAAATTTCTTAGCTGATCATGTATGTAGACAGTACATATAGACCATACAATTAGCCATCTAGAATAGGAATCAACGATAACTTAGAACATAATTACCTTAAACAGCAATGTAAAATCAATATGTACATATTGCCATAGATTAGATAGCCTTACCAAACTTGAACATGAGTTGGGTGCTGAATAGACTCGACTTACTCTACTCCAAAGCACTTGTTTGCCACTTGGGCTATTTGATGATCACTTATGGTCAACAAACAAAACTTCTAGTAGTTGACTTAATTTTTACTATTCATAGGCATCCTTTTTGCAGTTCCTCATTTGGCAATTTTGCAAATTGCCCAGTGTGGTCATGATTATGTGGTGACCAATGTGTGTTTTCTGGTAAACTTTCAGAAGGGAATTGATCAAGACTGAAGCAGACAAAATATGGAGCAGCTGTGCATAGCAACCAATCAGCTTCTCTCTTTCATTTTCAAATCTCAACTGAACAAACTGAAGAGAGAAGCTGATTGGTTGCCATGCACAACTGCTCCAGATTTTGTTCTATCCAGTTTGGATAAATTCCCCCCTCTGTGTTTCAGAGTTGCATTTAAAATCTATGCCACAGTGGGATCTCTTTTGGTTTTTAAAATGGATTCTAGACATTTTTGATTTTACAGTTCTACCATCAAAAACCTGGATGAGGGCTAAACTGAGATTACCTGGTAAGATCAAGTGTTTACCAGAGGCTAGATCAGCTGGCTCAGGTGTTAGAAGGTCTGAAAATAGATTAGCTGCTGGAGGCAGTAGGCCTTGCTTGGCATCTGTTGGCACAGGGAAAGGCAGGTATAAAGCCTGGCCAGCTGGCATTAGTAAATCAAATTTAGCTGGCACAAACGGAAGCAGATCAGGATTTGGATTAGCTATAACTAGATACTGTATGTTGGTATGCGTAGAGGCTGGCCTGGAGCCAGGTAAGCCCCATTCACTTTTGAGTACATTTGTCGGGTCCCGGTCCGTGGGACATGCCGAGTCGCGGCCCTAGCTCCTGTGCGGGGACACACACGGAGAGGGCGTCTGCCGGCACATCCAGGCCGCGCAGACGCCAGAAGGCCCGTCGGGATCAGCCCCGCGTGGCGTGACGTCATTGCGCTGATATGGGCTGGTGATGTCATCACGTTGGTGCATGCGCAGTAACGCGTCCCCGGCCTATATAAAGCACCTCAGGATGATCATTCAGTGCTGAGTGATCTTCAGCCAGTGTTGGATGTCCTTACCTTGTTCCTGTCTCCTAGGCAGTGGAGCCCCCTATGGATTATGCAGAGCCCACCACAGATCCTACAGAGCCAACCAAAAGGTATTGCACAGCACACCTGAGACTCTTTGGTGGGCTGTGCATAATCTATGCTGGGCTCTGCCAGCACAGTCCTCTTACCTTGCACGGCCTGACCTCTTTGGAACACGGCCTCCTCATCCTCGGCGCCCGACACGGCCTCCTTGTCATCTTCTCCGCCCCACTGGAGCTCTGGCGACGCCTCCCACCTCCTCCATCGGTGTCTCTGCCATCGTCGCACGCCGCCTCTTCCGTTTCTGGGGCCACTCGCCAAATTTTCTTCTCTTATGGGGGCTGCTTGCCAAATTTCATACTTTAAAATAAAATTTAACTGTATCCGGTTTGGTACTACAGACACCAATATACACACAATACGGCCCCATTCATATCTGTAGGTTTAGGTGTGATTAGGGATTCCTGCATCAGAAACTTTCGTTTTACAGCAGCAGAAGTCCCTAATCTGGTGTTTACAAGTGGAAGCTGTCACCTATTCAAGTTAATGATCAGGTGACAGTAGCTCCATGTAAACGCCTGCACACCGCTTGTAATGATACGTGATATGATTACATGCGGTTGGAAAATCATTACATGCTGTGTGCAGGCGTTTACATGCAGCTGATGTCACCTGATCATGAACTTGGGTGACAGCTGCCATTTGTAAACGCCAATTTAGGGATTTCTGCTGCAGGAAAATGCAAATTCCTGACGCAGAAATCCCTATTAGCACCTAAAATAGAGGTGTAAATGTAGCCTAATACACTTCTACAACCCCCCCCCATGTAAAATCTGCACACGCCGTCTGCACACGCCGTCCACTCTCCAGGCCGACGTCCGCGTCATCCCATCCAGGTGAATGACACTCGGGGTGCCGCTCTCAGCGAATCTGCCGCTCCAGGCAAACGCCTTGTTTGCCTCGCGGCAGATACGTCCTTGAGTGTAGGGATGCCTCGTCAGTGCTGTGCCCGTGTACGACTGCTGCGACCCTGGTAGTTCTGCCACTAACTCGAAGCTGTAGAGGGACTACAAATCTCAGCACAACAACAATGTAGAATAATACCACCAGCTATAGAGGACTATAAATCTCAGAAATACATTGTACAGCAATGAAGAATAGCACCAGCTATGGAGGAATACATTATACATACATTGAGGGGAATTTATCAAAACTGGAGCAGATGACCGCTTACCTGACTTCTGAGCTGGCTGCAGGTCACAAAGTACCGGCTCGCGGGCCGGTACATTGAGACCCTGGCATTTTTGCCGCTCCCTAGGAATCTGCCGCCCAAGGCAAACGCCTTGTTTGCCTTGTGGCAGATATGCCCCTGCTTGACGCTCCTATTGGATTAACCCTTTGTACTTAGATTGCCCGTCTGTTATTGACCCGGCCTGTCTCTTGACTTCCAGATTGGATTAAAGCACCATCAAGCACGGCCGACTACTCTGCCAGGTCTCCGCTCACCATAGTGACTCAAGATCCGCACCCGTGCACCCCCTGTCTGAGCACACTGTCTTCAACCCCAGTGGTTGTCAGACGGGGTTGCAAGGGAGGTCCTCGTCAATTTGGCCCACACCACAACCCTAACAACATTTGTCCACCATTTGCCACAGTTAAAGTCACACTATCAGGGTTATTCACAAAAGGGTGAAGAGTTTGGAGAAGGCAGGAGAACTGAACAATCTAGGCCAATATAGCTGAACTGGAAACCTTCTCCAAATTCAGTTCACTTTCCAGTTCAGCTATATTGGCCTAGATTGTTCACTTCTCCTGCCTTCTCCAAACTCTTCACCTTTTTATGAATAGCCCTCTAAATCTATTATATATAGTTCCTACTAAAAAACACATGTGTTTTCCAGACAACCCATACTTAGTAGGGTTGTCTGGAAAGCACAGGTGCTTGATAGTGGAAACTATACTGTAGATAACAGATTCAATATGAGGCACTGTGTCACCAAACTAAAACAATGTTGTATGGATCAAAAGTTTTTGAAACAATCTGTTTGTAGTAGGTGATTGCCTTGGCTATATCGAGTTCCCCAGTATTTTATTAAAGTGACACTAAATTCAGGAGTTAAATCTTAAAAATACATTCAGGTACCTTAGCTATTAATAAAAATGTATCTTATTTGTGTATCACTCAGTTGTAGGTCCTCAAATCCTCTCTGAATTGGTGCTGACACTGTCCTTCCTTCTGGAGGGTGGCTACTTTTGTTCCCCATGGTCTCTGTGTGTGTTGTAAAGTAGCCGCCGCTCCAAGCTCACTCCTGTGATAGATTACAATCTCAATACAAATTAGTAAACTAAACATTAGATTGTAGTCCATCATGGGAGCCAGCTTGGAGCGGTGACTACTTTACAACACACACAGGGACCATGGGAACAAAAGTAGTCACCCTCCAGAAGGAAGGACAGTGTCAGCACCAATTCAGAGATTATTGGAGGATCTACAGCTGTGTGATACACAAATAAAATACATTGTTGTTCATAGTTAAAGGAGAACTATGAGATGAGTGCTTTTCACTCATCCTCATAGTCTGAGCCGACCTGTGACAATGAAACTGTCACAGGTCGGCTCAGTAGATCGGGAAGTGAGCAAACACATACCGGCGTTCGCTCACTTCTCGATCCTGTCACGGCAGGGTGCCATGACAGGGGAGGGACTGGATTCCCCCCTCCCGATCCTCCAGCGCTGACTAGCGGAACGGACAGGGGAGGGAGCGGGTACAGCTGGCTCTGCCTCTAGATAGGCAGAGCCAGCTGTCACTCACGCAGCTGGGCGGATCCAGACATAATTGACGGGATCCGTTTCAGCTGCGGCGTCTCAGTATACCGCAAGCTATAGCTCGCGGTATACTGAGCTTAGGGTGACGGGAGGTGTCCTCCCGTTACCCTTAGGAAAACTATGGGGGAAACACTGACCCCATAGTTCTCCTTTAAGGTACTTGAATGTGCAAAGTGTATAAGCTTCTTTGCCTCATTTGTCACATGTCATCATTAAAATGAATGGTCTGCAACCAATACACATAAATGTGATGCACAATGTTTTTGAGAGTTTATAAAAATTCCTTTTCCCTAACTTTTCCCTTTTTTTCCTAATGAAAACCTATAAAATGAACATACATGTGCGCAAGTTTAACACAATCCGACCCAAAGGAACAATCTATATACACTGGTCCTAACCATGTCCAATGTAACAAGTTCTAATTACTGGTTATCATTGGGAGAGGTGGGTGGAGTTAAGGCAGGGAAGCGGGAGTGTCCTCCGTGACGTCACTCCACGGGCTGGTTCCCTGGATTCGCGGTGGGCGGGGCTGTCTCAGTCAGTCTGGTCCCGGAGTACGGACCGGAGCGGGCGGGGGGAGGATGTTGCCCGGCCGGAGGAACGTTTACGTGTTGCTGGACGTTCTGTGCGTCTGTGTCGGTGAGTAAAGTTTGTGCTCAGGAAGTTGTTACCCTGTGAGGTGAATGTGTGCAGCTGCTGGGCACAGGTCACCGTCAAACGTACCTCGCCTCTTTCCACCTGGATATTGCCGTCTCCAGCGCTGCCCTCCACAGCTGTGCGTTTCTTTGTGTTGTGCCCTGTGTGTTCCCTGCGCTGCTACCACTATCAGGAATCGCTCGGTGTCCCGTCCGTGTGTTGCTCCTCCCTGTGCTATAATTTTATTGATCTACCAGAGCTGTGTGATCTCCGGTGTTCCCTCCTTCGTGTACACCGTTTATTTACTCTGTACTCTCAGCTGCTCCCTCTTTGTTGTGCCTCCCATAGCCGTGTCCATGGAGCAAGCTGGTGAACCTTTCCATAACAAACATTGGTACACCCCCTTCCCAGGTCCAGCAGCAATCCCTACCCCAGACATGTACATTGCTAAAAGATTTCAATGCATGCTAAAGTATATCTTAAAACTTGTTTTTTGTTTTGGACGCACTAGAAAGTTTAAAACCCGTCCCCCTTTTTTTTTTTTGTTTACCATCTGTTTCCTATGTGAGGGATTTCCCATCACTTCCTGTCCCGTAGACACAATAGGAAGCAAGAGGAAATTTCTCTGAAATGAGGGAAATCCTCTCTTGTCATCGCATCAAGTATCCCTATTGGATACAGACAGTGATAAAACCCAGACGAGGGCTTTAAACCCCTTTTCCTGTTTAATCCAAAACTAAAATTGTGTCTGCTTTACATAGACTTGAAGGCCGGCTTCACACCAGCGGCTTTGCCCAGTGCAGTCCCAACGAAAAAAAGCAAGACACTTTTTGGTGGTGTGTCCTTAAAAAAATAAAAAATCATTGCAATGAGGCCGATAGAACTGAATGAAGTGTCAGGTTGTGAGATTTCAATAAAGTTCTGACAAAAGAAAAAGGACACGTTGTTATGCCCTGTTTCCAGCGTCACACCTGTGATATGCATTGTGTAAGGTCCCTTTCATGCTGTCCCATCAGGAGGGGTCATACATGTGCGGATTCCCTCCTGATCAGAATGGATGTCACCGCTGTGATGTCCATGCAGTTTTTTTCCTCCATCTTGTGATGGAGGAAGAAACGCACATTACTAAACCCAGGTTAGTCAATGGGAGGCTGAATCTAAACGGACAGCTCTCTGTTTACATCCATTTACCCCTGATCTGTTTGTTTATCTGGACCTGGCCAGAGCCAGGGGTCACCAGATGTAAATGGACGCCATATGGCTGCCCATAGACTAACATCAGGTTTTCCTATCAGGTCCGCCTGAAAAACTGACAGGCGTATCTGATCGGAAAGCCTGTGCGAAAGGGGTCTGAAGGCAGCGTGTTCATTTGTAATGGGCCAGCACACAAGAAACCACACTTGACTGTTTTTGGCCTCTTTCACATGGGCAGTCCGTCCGGTCTTTCAACTGACACGTGTTCGTTTATACCTGGTTACCCTCGCCTCTGGCCGGGTCTGGAAATACAAATGCATCAGAGATCCGTTTCACTGGACCTGATTTTGCCAGATCGGGGGTAGCCTGGTATAAACAGACACAAGTCCATGTTCATCTGATTCCCCAAAGACCAACATGGGGTCAGTTTTTGTTCTTTCCTCCATCACAAGGCGGAGGCAAAAACTATACGGATATGGATGTGACAGCGGTAACATTCTCTCCGCGCTGCTCTGATCAGGAGGGGATCTGTGCACGGATCCCCTCCTGATCAGCCCATGTGAAAGGGGCCTTACATTGTACTGCAATGCAAGTGTGTCTCTTGTAGAACAGCCCATTCTATTCAATGGGCTGCCCTGCGTACAACAATTGCACCAAAAAAGTCCCTGTACCTTTATTTCAAAACATGCCGCATGAAAAAGTATGGTGCTTTGTTGCCATGCGTTTTGATGCCACATACCTGAAAGCGTGTTGGAGTGCCATTGTCGGTGAATTGTACTGCGTCACACACTACAAAGTGACATGAATTTTGGTATGCTGCGGCACAGACGTAAATAGGGGCTAATGGCACACCAGTGCAGTAATGTGCAAAGCCGGGATTCATACTGTTCTGTGTGCATGCAGCACACGTGGTAATGCACGTGTGTAGGTGTGGATGGGCCTATACAGTTAACCTTTCTCAATCACAATAAAGTGCATCGCATAAATGTGAACCAGCCCCGTAGGAACGAATGGGCAGTAAAATGCAGGAAAGCGGCTCTAAAATATGCCATTGCATTTTATACATATAAGACTTCAATGTACCCACTATACCTGATAGCAGCCTGTTTTTGTTGGCAGGACTGAGCACAAAAAATGATATTTGATTACCGTAGTTGTTATGAGTTGCTGTGAATGGCTGCTTATTAGCCTGTTTATTAGGTAAGGGTTGTGTGTGCATGATGTTTTCTTATGTCTGTAAACAATGCTTTGTAGTGTCCAGGTATGCCACAATATAGGATGTGCATTTGAGGAGCATGCAGACGTTACCAAAGAGGCAGCTATCAGAGATATATATACATGCTTTGTGTCTGGAATGGTTGAAAACGTGCTTGTGACTTGAGTGTACAGATTTTTTTCTTTTTTTGCTCATCTCACCTCATCTTTGCTCCTGGGTGTGATATTTACCATCCTGACTGTGATTACATTGGGGGATGGTGATATCAGCAAGGTGTAAACCTTTTTTTCTGTGTGGAGTGGGTTCACCTAATGCAAATCGCTTTTAACCTGTGCACTGTCGGTCATTAGTTCCTGCATTGTCTATATTTTGTGCACACCCTTTCTGTCACGGAAATGATTAAGCATTTATAGACGCAAGAGCTGATAACACTGCAAATGAGCATAAGCGGTCGATATGGATATGTTGTAAACATGCATGAATAATGCCATGATATTTTGGTTAAAGTGCAGCCACGGCTTTGCCATGTCTCTCCACATTACTCGCATGTTATACTTCAAATTGCTTCCAATATTTATTGTAACTCCCTTTCCCTTAAGACCCCAGGGATCTAATGAAATTGTTACTCAATTAGAGGATGTTGTTTGGTAGACTCCCTTTCCCATTTTGATGGGGCATTCTTGCGTGTGGAAAGTAATTATTCCTACATTTTCCAGCTGATTTCTTGGAACTCTGTAGTTCTTGAGTCTGGAAAACATGAAGAATCTTGGGAAATTGCATGGCTGCTGTAATTTATTAGGGAAGTGATTCTCTGACAGTAGGTAGACTCTGCCATGTCAAAAATGCATAGTATAACTTGTAAGCCAGTTTTTACTTAAAATGCTACAAGTAAACCATTTCCATTTTGGATTGTACAACTGGACTGTGATGTAGAGGCTTATATGGTGTATTTTTTAACATTCAAAAACATCTTTGTTGGATAAACACATGATATACCAAGAGCATCACATTAGAACACATAGCAATGCAAGCGTAAAGCAATAAAGTCCATTTCTGAAGTATTTTTTGGCCCAGGACAATGCAGGGTAGTATCCGGTACCTGTTGTGCAGTTTAGTCAAACTACAGGAAGCTTATCATATGCTGCACACCACTGCTGTCTGCCAATGTTATTTAACACTTTCTAAATGTTAATTAATGGAAATTCTCAGGAAGCGCCCTGCTCCATCAATGCCTTTTTTTTTTCCTGCTTGTTTAAAAGTATGTTAATTTCCGCTTTCTCATGCAAACACGGCATCTGTGGGTGAGCTGAATTTTTTTTTTGTCTTTATATTATGCAAGTAAGAAACAGTGCTAGTGGTGGCGTTTGTCTTAAGCTGGCAATACACTAATAGATTACCATACAAAGCTGGCCGTACGCTATTCCAACAAAAATCAAATGGATCCTAAACGGAAAGGATGGAGGAATCTCCCCCACCGGGTCATTGTATTCAGCAGCCACTGATTGAAAATGTTCAACTGCACAGTGCCAGCATCCAGATTGGCTCCTTCAACAAAAGTCATTTGAAAAATCAGCTGAGGTTGAGCTGAGGGGTGCCATCAGGGCCACCCATGAATAGAATTTACTCTGTGTATGGCCAGGTTAAGGTGGAAATCCTTTAGATTTACTGACAACTATGTAGCACATCCTTGAATAAACTGTATTCAGGAATTCATACTGCTTACAATGCCCAGCTTTGAAGAAGAACTCTGGACAAAACTTTTATTAACCCTTGCAATGGGGCTATTCCCACACTGCAAGGGTTAAGTGCTTGTTTTGGTCTATGGAAGAAAACATAAGTTCAACTCACCTGATCCTCTGAGCCGGCTTGTTCCTAGACCAGTCCTTTTAGGCTCTCTCCCCCCTCCTGTGCAGAGATCTACGGTCCTGTAAAAATTACATTTTAAATAGCGTGTTTAGATGAGGACACTGAGGAACATTCCAATGCTGCAGCATAAGAGGAGAGAGGCTTCAGTGATCGGAGAAGCTGGGAGCCAGCTCAGCGGTTTGTGTAAGTATTACTTTTTTAGCACCTAGACAAAAACAAGTAGTTAGCCCTTGCAATGTGTGGGTAGCCTACTGTAAGGGTTAATAAAAGTTTTGCCGATGTTCTTTAATTTTACCAGAAACATTATGGTGTAGGGGCCTGCCCGATTCATTCAATTTACTTCAAATCAGGACCACAGAGTATGTAAATGTAAAGGAGTTTGTACAATCCGATTATTAAAAGAGAACTATGGCGTAATCTTTTTTTTTCCCCCCCCATATTTCACGTTGGGGTCACCGGAGGACATGAACTAACCTCCTCCGGTGACCCAAAACTCAGTATATAGCGGGCTATTACTATTGCGAGAGCGCTGCAGCCAGGACAGATCCTGACAATACTGTCGAGATCCACTCCATCGGCTGAGTGACAGCGGGCTCTGCCTATCTAGAGGCAGAGCCAGCTGTGCCCGCCCCCTCCATTTCTCCAGTCAGTGCTTGAGGATCGAAGAGGGGAGGGGGGTATCCCTGCGGGGAGTGTTGACTGACTCTCTGCAGGGAGATGATCGAGAAGTGAGCAGATTGGTGGTATGTGTTCGCTCACTTCCCGATCAATAGAGCCATCGCGTGACAGCTTCATTGTCACAGGTCGGCTTGAGTCGTGGGGAGTGTTTTTCACTCGCCTCATAATTCTCCTTTAAACCACGTGGCCAGCTTTAGTTTCTTTTGAAACTAGACTGTTGTTGCTCTAACTAGGATGTCATGAAGACTGTTCTCCATAGACACAAACGCTACTGCTATATAATACTCTAATAAATAACTATACTGTTCTTGTCCATCTGACTGACAAGCGACTAGACTAATAATGTTTAATACGTTTTCCACTGAGTTAGTTCCAGGCCCACAGTCACAGTGATTGCAGAACAGACAAAGATCCAGCATGCTTTTTCCTTTCTATCACTCTCCTCCCTTGTTCCTGAAGGTGCTTGTAGAGAACTATGAAAGACTGAGGAAATTATGTAGAGAAACCTGATCTGCAAGATCTTCCAGAACTCACCCAGGTGTGTCGGCCTGCCCCGTGTACAGGGAGGTCGCTGTGTGTGCATACAGGTGTGCCCTGTGCTAAAGATATATATATACAGAGATGTATATATATTGACAAACACATGTGATACGTAATCATTTGTAGTTTACTCAGTGTATGCTGTCATCTATTTTTTTCTTTGGTGCATTCTCATCTGATAGTTACTATAGATTATATTATATGGGAAACATTAGTTCAGTCCAGCACTGTGATTTGCACATGCATGTGTTCCGGTTATTTTCGTCCCTAGACCAAAATGAGCACTTAACACTTGCAGTACAGGGGTAGCTCCACTGCAAGGGTTAAGATTGTCTGCTTTTCCTGGTGTTCTTCTTTAGAAATCATGTCCCTTTCTAGGTCCGATCGGGTGTAACTGTCAGTTTTTCAAGCCTATCTGATGAGATGACCAGTGCTAGTCTATGTGTGTAAACAGCCGGGCATCCATTTACACCCGGTTACCCTCGACTCTGGCCAGGTCAGGAAAAACAAATGGATCATAGATCAATTTCTCTGGACTTGATCGTGCTGGATCGGGAGTAACCAGTTGTAAATGGACACATGTCCGTTCTGATTCCTATCCATGGCAAAATGGAGGAAAAACCGGACGGACACGTCCGATCCGTACTGCTCCGGTCAGGAGGGCATCCGTGAAAAGATCCCCTCCTGATCAGCCCATGTGAGAGGGGCCTCAGGCAATAATAAATACTCAAGTTCCATAACAATATGCCACGGCAGCTGCAGAGTTTCCTCACATGCGTGAATTAGTCACCAGGGGTATACTTTTATAAAACCAGGAATGTGACAATTACCTAACATTCACTGCAGGTGTATCTTCCTGATGCATGTGTTTTTAAATTACATTGATTTCACCTGCAGTGAATGTTTGGTCAATATCACATTCACTACTTTAGAAATATGGACATGTTATCCCATTTTTGTTTTACAGATATCTTTGCACATCGCATGCTTTAAAATGAAAATATGTGACTGTGGGGGCAGGGAGGAGTCATAGAGGGTTCATTTCAGATGCAGGGTGATGATGAACGTGGGCAGTTGGAATCTTTCATGGAAATTGAGCTGTTTTTACAGTGTAATCAGCCTTTTTTTATGTTAAACAGCAAAATAATGGAGATATGCACTTGCAGTTCTATAGCCCTAGAGGCAGTTGCTGTCTAACACATTTTTTTTTTAAAGGGGGAATACAGGTTTGTCCTTCAAAACAAAGGTTTAAATAAGCAAAATTTCCATTGGCTATATTTTGCAGGCACTAAAATCCCTGCAAATATGAACTAATTGTACAGATAATGGTATAGCATTGCGGTTCTAGTCACTACCTAGGTTATTTTGAAACATTTTCATCAATTGAAGGGTTGTTGTTGGTACACACGTATTGCTTTTTGGCTGAGGTTATCAGAGGCCACCATGCTAACATAAAGTGTGTGTTTTAATACTTAATTACATTTATAAGTGTGTTCTCACTCTCTTGGCAATGGTTTCTGTACTTTGCAAGTTTATTCTTTTCTCCCTTTTGTACTTTTGATCTATCCTCATATGTGACCTTTGAGTAGGTGTAACACTTGTGTCTTGGAAGGCTTATCAAGAAATCGTAATATGAACACCATAACTGATGAGTATTGTTTTAGTTGGATGCAGCATAAGGATGCTACAACACTCGTTTTCTGGTGCTAGTTGTTCTCAGTAAGGCCTCATTCGGACTAGGTGATTTTGGGAGTCCTGCAAGAGAACCCAAAGCAAGTTAAAACTAAAGTGTTTTTTTTTACATCCTAACTTCTTGCCCTTAAAGCTGAGCTCTTGAACAAAACAATTTTTGCACATTTGTTATGTAAAAATTAATTACCCTTAAAGGAGAACTATGGGGTCAGGGCTTTTCCCCATAGTTCTCCTAAGGGTAACGGGAGGACGCAAACTAGTGTCCTCCCGTCACACAAAGCTCAGTATACCGCGAGCTACGGCTCGCGGGATACTGAGACGCCGGAGAGGCAGAGCCAGCTGTACCCGCCCCCTCCCCCATCCGTTCCGCCAGTCAGCGCTGGAGGATCGGACAGGGGAGAGGGGAATACAGTCCCTCCCGTCACGGCTCTCTGCCGTCACAGGATCGAGAAGTGAGCGAGCGCCGGTATGTGTTCGCTCACTTCCCGATCCACTGAGCCGACCTGTGACAGTTTCATTGTCGCAGGTCGGCTCAGATTATGAGGCTGAGTGAAAATCAATCACCTCATAATTCTCCTTTAATGCTGTGTCCTACTGGTGGATGATGCGGCATTAGATAAAAACGAAGGGGTCTATTCACAAAGCTGCCAAAGGATCCCGCTGTAGCTTCGGCTGATCCTTCGGGTAGCTTGGGCTGCTGTACGGGCTATTCACTATAGCCTGTATAGCAGCCGAAGGCATTTGCTTCAGCTCGCCTGAGCCGAAGAGTCAGCCGGAGCCGGCTGAACGGCCAGCATTCGGCTATTCACTCACTGCTGTTCGGCCCCTATGAGAATAGGGGCAAACGGCAGCAAGTGAGCTGAGTCGAAGTCCCTTCGGCTCAGCCGAACATGCAGAGCATGTTTGGCTGACCAAAGTACAGCTGAAATTAGCCGAATGTTGTTTGGCTCACTTCACTACGGCTCGGTTATTCACCCTGCTGCCTTTGGCATCTTTGTGAATGACCCCGTAATTTTCATTCATCCCATCATAAATTGCAATAGCCAATAGTAGGCTGGCTATTGAACCCGCCCATTGCCTGCTGTCAATCAGCAGAGAGGACCTGATGGAGAACTTTGTCTTCAGTTCCCTCCTTTGCTGATTGAAAGCAGGCAGTGGGCGGGTGCAATAGCCAGCCTGCTATTGGCTATTGCAATTTAAAATATCCAATAGCAGGCTGGCTATTGCTCCCAGCCACTGCCTGCTGTATTTACATTCAGCAGCTGAATCCAGTGAAGTGGAAAGGTGAGACTAGAGGTCTAAAAGACCCCCTAATGTCACCTTAAAGAGAACCTGTCATCTCCAACGCATGCAGCCCTGGTGAGAAACTGCACTAAAATCATTAGTCTGTATTGTTTTGAAAAAATGCCACATGTCCCTTTTAAGAAAAAGTATCTGTAATTGGTATTGGCAATTACATGAGCGACAGCACTAGTACTTGGTCTTGAAAAAGTGGTATCGGGACATCCCTAATTAGGCCAATAGCTGCCTAATATTTATCAATCATTTTGGCTCTCACTAAATTAAGTCCTGCTTATGGATTTCTTCATCATATGCTTACCTTGATTGCCTAGGCTTGTGATGGGTATACTTTAACCTTTGATTCTGCAGAACACATGTGTCGTACTCGGCTCGTATTTTGCTAGTTTTTTTTTTTCATGTATTTTGCTACTTTTTTGTGATTAGAAAAAAATATGTAGGTTGCCATTGCTCCACTTCTGCAAATACTGATTGCCTGGCTGTGATATTCAATTTGGATAACTTGTATACTTTGAGTCACTGACGTGGAGCAACCATGTAGGTCAGACATTTGTACTTACTTTCTGCATGCCTGTTCCAGGCCAGTAGATTTAGAAAATATTTAAGCCAGTTAACCACATCCATAAAATCTAGAGGAGCACATTTTCAAGGTCCACAACACAGGCATTTAAATCTTAGCTTTTTACTATGAGAGCAGAACTTGCCAGCCTGCCAGTCCTCAAAGGGCTCATGCACAAAGGCGCATATGGCATACAGCTCAATAAACACCTGTATTTGTGGCACCCAGGAGCCCCAGCTGCTGCCTTTTCCTGTCCATACATGCACGCATAAGTTCCAGAATACAGAAGTTTTGTATTCAGGAACTTACATTTACTTGCATGTAAATGCTGGTACAGGTGTTTACGCGCTTATCTCTGTGTACAGCTTTTTCTGCCTGTCATACCTAGGGGCTCTGCAAATAAATTCATATTATATGCTGTATGCCCTTATACCTGTATTTGTGCCCTTATGCAGATAACCAGCAGTTGTTACTAAATTGTGAGAAACTGACTTCAGAGTCTTTGTTGTGATCATTTAGGGTCTTTTGAGAATGTAAAACTTTACATTAAAACCGCCTAGAGATGCGAGTGAGGACTTGTAAAGCTTTTACTGCTTGTTAGGAATCCGTAAATAGTTTAATGCACGTAGACTGGGCCCAGGTTCACTTCATATTTTGGGGTCACATACAAAGGTGCCTTAGGCTTGGGTCAGATGGAATATTTAGTCACAGTAAAGTCATAGCTATTTTCCTTGGAATTACTAACTGGCTAATATTTTAGCTCTTTGTTCCTCTGTCACTCGGTTATGTTAGGTACAACATCTCCAGCAACAGATGCTCTTCATTCTCCTCTGTGTGCTTAGCTGCAAATCACTGAAGGTGAGTGATCTTTAGCAAAGCACACTAAGCCAATGCCATAGCACTAATTTAGCTTGTAGCCGTGACTAATTGACATTGACTTCTAGCGATTAAGTCGCTAGCTACAAATCCCTGTTAATCACTGACATTAGCAATTTGCAGCATCAATTAATGTCTGCTGAAAAAAATTGGCCGTGTGACCCCAGCCTTACTGTATTTGTAGCAATCATCCTACAATGCTCTTACCTTGAGACCACTCTGAAATTACTGCTAGGTTGAACCTCCTGAAACTCATGTCTTCCATGAGACAGCGCTGTGGACTCATGTTTGGCTTCTCAGGCAAGTACTATTATGGGATGTAATATTTGGGTGGTAAGCCTAAAGTTACTGGGGGGACTTTTAATTCCTTTTTGTTGGGACTTTAGCAGAGAGGGGATCGATGGCAAAGAGCGGAGTGCCTGATACACACGGTATTCAAAACTTGTATTGAATGCAGGTTTGCTTTATTACACAGGTGGAGAGACTTTCTTTGGCATCTTAGATCCTGAGATGATCATTTTACAGAACAAAGGTTTATCTGATAAAATGACTGATAAATATCCTATCAGGAAGAAAGCTGTCCACACATAGAAAGTCTGAAGAGACTTTGTATATATCCTGCAATAAGAGAACTTCTGACAAAGCGAACGTTGCCCTTATTTTGTGCTGCTTACAGCCTGACTTGGCTTTGACCTAGAATTTCAAATTGCCTATTAATGTCTGAGATCAGTTTGCACATGGACTAGATTTGTTTATAAAGGTTTTCCTAAAGTCCAGGTTAAAGTATCCCTCTGAGACGAAAGTTGGCTTTTTATTTATGGGACACCCATTTGATCTTTTGGACTCTTAAGGCCCATGTCACACTTGCGATCCTGCCGCTGGCAAGAACTTCAGCTCTCAAGCAAACTTTCAGGCCTCGTTCACACCAGATGCAGTGCATTCCGGCCCAATTCTGGCCATAATGCACTGCCTCTCATTGCTGCTGGCTCACTTTTTTGTGGGGCAGGAGGGCGCGTGGTGGTCCATTGAAGTGAATGGCACCGTAGCCACGGCCTCTGACCACAATGCGATCGGGCCGCACGGGATCGCAAGCCACATTATGCCTGCGATCCAGTCTGATCACAATAGTGCTTGTAGCATTTTGATAGGACTGGACCGCTGGCATAAGTACCATATTTGCCGGCTTATAAGACGACCCCCTACTTTTTGTGTTAAAATATAGGTTTTGAGCTATGCTCGTCGCAGTGTTTTTGGGTCTAAAACCCCGTCTTATATGCCGGCATCTGCGGTATGTTAAAAGTGTTCGGCAGTGGCATCACCTCTGGAGGATAAACATGTTCGCAAGACAGCCAGTCGAGTAACAAGCCTTAGGTTGTCATACCTGCACCTGACTGGATTATCATCAGGAAACTCTAGTAGCTTTGGCATCTCTTTTACAAGGTATTCTCCTATTGGTGGTGTTGTTACTCCGTTAACTATATGCACAACACTATGTAGGGGTTGAAGGGGAGCCCAACAGCACATCCATGTTGGAAAGGAAGCAAGGTTTCGTATATTTCTGTATGATTAGACCTACTTGTGTAGAAGAAAAATGGCAACCAATAATGTTGAATTATTCAATTCTACTTTATCTCAGTGACTGTAA
Organism: Nanorana parkeri; assembly: GCF_000935625.1. NCBI lineage: Eukaryota > Metazoa > Chordata > Amphibia > Anura > Dicroglossidae > Nanorana > Nanorana parkeri. The sequence goes on from NW_017306805.1 coordinate 314,760, forward strand.
GAATCACAAGGGACCCGAACCACAGTGTTTTAACACATGGGTGTTGTTTTTTTCTGCAGTTGCACTGGAATTTAATAAAAAACAGAGGGGGGAATTTATCAAAACTGGACACGACAAAATCTAGAGAGGTTGTGCATGGCAATCGGCTTCTATATTTCAATTTCAAATCTTAACTGAACAAACTGAAGAGAGAAACTGATTGGCGCCATAGACAACTGCTCCAGATTCTGTCTGCTCCAGTTTGCATAAATAGTGCCTCCTGGAGTTATTTTGCTATTCAGTTACTTGCTCCATTGGTAAATAGAAAACCACTTTTGCAGTTGATTTATGTCTAATTCCCAAACCTAACAAATGTGGGCTCACTTGTGAACAAGGTCATTTTGGGTTTAGGTACAACTAGTTGATTGTCCTTGTGGAATGTTTCAGATATGGAGCCATGCACTGTGCAGCTAGAGTCACTCTGGGGCTACAATCCTCTAGGGTTGAAAGCAGGAAGTTGCAATCTGGCTTTATATGGCATCAGAAATACCAAGTAGGTAAATCTCGTCAAACAATGATAATGTGAGTCAGGTGTGCTATCTTTATATGACCGATTTTATTGCAGTTGCAAAATTACTCTTGGAGGTCCACGTGCAGGTCAGGGATTTTTTTTTTTTCTTCCAAGGGCCTAAATGTTGAAAAGGAATCGTTTCAAGGTCCATTAAGTGGTCCACAAACACTCAGACTAAATTGAAAGGTACACTTGGCAGTTATGGCTTCATTGTTGAGTAATGTTTAAGGTGCACCAGTCCATAAAATATCATTGCTGCTCCTGCCAACCCCCTGTTTGCAAATTATTTGGTGCAGGGTGAAAATGTGCACCAGGCCTTTTAGTTGGAGCGGGATAACCCCTGTGTACTTGGGTAAACTCTCCCATAAAGGCACCTCTCTTTTTCTTCCTAACAGCAAGAGTTATTTACAAACATCCATAGATATATATAAGAAGAATCAGAAGATAAATCTGAGGCAAGATCATTGTAGGAAGATTGACATAAACGTGCCCAGTAGCTGAGTATGTATATTTATGCTGTCTGCAGACCCCTCCAGCTGTATAGCTGGGAACTTGCATAGCTACATAGTCAGCTTTAAAAAAGACACAAGTTCATCGAGCTCAACCTATAGAGATATGGAGGGAAAAAAAGAAAAGCCTAAACTGAACGCTATACCCACAGCTACCCCCCTGTTGATCCAGAGGAAGGCAAAAAAAAAAACCCCTATAAAGGATGGTTCAATTTGCTCCAACAGGGGGAAATAATTCCTTCCTGATCCCATAAGGCAATCAGATATTCCCTGGATCAACAATCTCTGATGCTTAATATACATATAACAACTCAATATCCAGTAATATTCTGTGCATTTAGGAATACATCCAGATGTTTTTAAAAACAATTAACCGAGCTAGCTAGAACTAGCTCCTGGGGGTGCTGTTTGTTTCTAACACATGGAGAAAAGAAAACAAAAACACTTGCTGCCCAGTGACTAATTTGTTTTTTTATCTCGTGTCTCCATATGTTACTATAGGCCCTATATGACTACCCCTACGTTTTCCCAGCCCTCTCCTTCTGTGGTAAATGATACGGATATAAATATGCTATAACCATTCTGATACTCCGCCCTTTGGTGTAATCATGACAATGAACTAAACCTAACAAAGGTAAACAGTGCACCTTGCATGTAGTTCAATATCTGCAATTCTTTCATTGCCCGAAAACCTTATTTGCCTGTAACAAAGGTTTCTACAGAGAGCAATTGCCAGTTTTGGCCTGTAGATGGTTACATTATGTTTTAGTATAATTGCCTAAACGGATACAGTAGTTATATTTAACACATTGATGTCATTAAAATTGTATACATAGTTGGCGTAACAGAGAACTATTGTTTTTATGATCATTTCCCTTGATTTAATAGCCCTCAGGAAAAGGCTGCAATCGTGGGCCAGGACAAGCTTCTCTGCCTTGAGAAAGAGCTGGAATGCCCTTGCTCCTCATGATTGTTTGTTTAATGGGCTCGTGCTGTGGCCTTTAGTCGGACCTGCTGCTGAGTGGGTCACTTGTACATCAGGTTCAAGTATATTAAAAGAGCACTTAGTTTCACATAAAATATTTAATGTATTTGTTTTTCCTCATATCTGCTGTAAGCATGCATTTTAAAAGGCCATTCATCGAAAGTTCTATACCACTACTTTAAGTTAATCAATCTATTACTCCACTTATGATTATACTGTATGTGAAAGGTCTAGAGGAATCTTATAAATCAGTATACTTGGGATAAAGTTGAAGGAAAATTTCTAAATTTGCCCCTATTAACCGCTTCCCGGCCAGGCATTGTGCTTCAACAGCCAGCCGGCAGCTTCTTGTATGTAAGCGGGCCTTTTTAAATGTCCCCGCCCGTCTGCTGGGTGGCACGCACAGCGGAAAAACTGCTTACATTGTAAACAGCCAGTGATGGTCCGGCAGCTGTACAGCCACTGGATCGATTGTATAATGTGTGCGGGCGCCCGCTTCCCCCTCTGCCGATCCCGAGCCCCACTGTATCCGGTGCAGGCTGCGGACCCGCAGGGCGGTTCTTTCCCTGGAGATCAGCGGAAGATCATCCCATGATCTCCCGCTGAACTCCTCCCTGTTCTCTTAATGCAGGAGTGATGTATAATACATCACTTCCACCTTTAGCTGTCATTGTCTGGCTTCTGTAGCTGTAGAGAAGCTGGTCTTAGAGACCCCTGATGTCTCCATAAAGGGGACCTGTCTTTGTAAATTGGCTATCACGTAGGGGGCTTGTTAGCCCCCTATGTAATAGCAATAAAGTTAAGTGGAAAAAAAAATTAGTTGCCAAAAAATTATGTAAAGTCGCATATAAAAAAAAATGGAAAAACACCCAAAAAATGTTTTAAAGTCCCACACCCCCACATAAACATGCGTTGCATGTGCCCACGTGCGAAAATAACGATTGCGCCACACGTTACATATCACTGCAAACCGAGTGAGGGCAATAATCTTAGGGCCATCAATAACTATTAACACTAAACTGATGAGTGGTAAAAAGCTTTTAAAGCGTCGCCTATGGCCAATTTTGGGTATTTTTTCTTCGATTTCGCAGGCAAACTAAATATTAAAGTTTGGTGTCTATTTGCCCGACGTGATTAGATAGAGATTATTCATTTAAAATATTCTCTCATTTTCATCAGGGGTTATTTTTTTTAACTATATAATGAAAAAAGTACCATAAATGTAAAAAAAAAAAAAGTTTCCCTACGTTATGTTATAAAACATTTATTCTTACCCATATTTTTAGTAAAACATAAAAGTAGGGGTCACGTGGGGTAAATAGACACCCACATGTCAAGCCTTAAAATTGCGTGCGCCCACAAAAGCGCAAAAAAACGGCCATAGGCGACGATTACAACGCTTTTACTGTTCATCAGTTTGGTGTTATCAGTGATTAAAGGAGAACTATGGGGTTAGGGCTTTTCGCCATAGTTCTCCTTAGGGTAACGGGAGGACACAAACTAGCGTCCTCCCGTCACCCTAAGCTCAGTATAACGCAAGCTACAGCTCACGGTATACTGAGACACCGCAGTTGAAGCGGATCCCGACAAATATGCCCCAAAGAAGCTTCTGTACTACTTTGGGCGTAGGGCGTTTTTCAGCGCGTTCCGACGCGCTGAAATACGCCCAGGTGGGAACCATGCCCATAGGAAATAATGGGATTTCACTTGCTGGGCGTTTTACAGCGCGTCGATCAGCGCTGTAAAACGCCCAGGTGTGAACCCGGCCTTAATGGCTCTAAAATTATTGCTCTCACTCCGATGTTTGAGGCGATGTGTAACATGTGCGGCACAAAAGGCGCAATCGTCTTCGCACGTAGGCGCACCGGGTGCATATCTGTTTAGGTATGTGGGAGGGCAGGGACTTAAAAAAGTTTTCTTTTTTTTTTTAAATGTTATGCTTTATTTTTTTTATGATTCTTTAATTTTTGTATTACTTTTTTTTTTTACACACAACTTTATTGCTATTACATGGGGGGCTAAGAAGCCCCCTATGGGATAGCCAATTTACATGACAGGTCCTCTTTATGGAGACATCAGGGGTCTC
>NW_017306805.1:318922-330907 GCF_000935625.1 Nanorana parkeri
CCCCCCCCCCCTTAATTTTGTTGTGTTCAGGATAGATAGCAGAAAGAACAAACTGTGGGCTAATGTTTGCAGATGTTGGAATTGCCAGGCCCAGTTCTTCATGGAAACTGTGGGTTGGACAGAAATGTGCATTATTTTGCTTCGTTCTTTCTTGGCCCACACTTTCCATTGTTTCTTGCTGGAGGCATCTAGTCAAGTATTCAGTGTCAGTACCATATTCGGTGCAGTTTGCTCATCACAGTTTTCACTTTGGAATGCATTTTGAGAACAAAGTGTACACAGCTTTCTGAAAAGATTTTGTTTAATAGTATGCACTTATTGAAGTAACCTTTTATTCTTGTCAGTTAGAAATATTCAGCACTTGTCATCTGATGTCAGTCACTATATGTATGAAAGTGTCCATACAACACAATCATCTGGATGAGCTATAACTGGCCAACATGCTGCAAACAATAGACTTACAAGTGCGGTGAGATCAATGTACTTGTGCTTCATTTAGATCTACGAGTCCCTCTGCTGCAGTGGCAGATAGGTCTGGTAGTGTTTCTATTAACAGATGCCGGTGCTCTGCGAGTGGAGCCAAACATAGAGAGACGGTATAGGCGCAACTTTAAATATGATCGTTAAGGTGAAGTAAGCCTTTAACCATGAGGTCTGTCCTTCTGTTTTTTTCTCTGTTGAAACTGAATAGTTATTTATAGGTTTATAGTAACATTGTAAGCATTTAGTCCCCATTCACATATAGGCGTATCGGGAACGAGTGTCAAGCTTGCACTCTGACGCCTGTTTATAAAATGTGCAACATGCTTGCGGTGCCTTTACTACCGGTAGTTAATGGCACCCCAAAAACGGCTTTTTAAATGTGCTTTTTTGCTGAATTTGCTACTTGCTTGACTCTTCCTGCCTTTGGTGAATGATCGACACCCATTAAAATCAGTGGGGACAAATGCCCGCGAACACGTGTTACAACGACACCTATGTGTGAATAGGGCTTAAGTGGGCTTTTGTTTTCGCCCATTATGGATTGCTTAAATTTGTTACATACATACAGTTGTGCTCATATGTTTAAATACCCCTGGCAGGATTTGTAAGATGTGAAACATTCTTTAAGAAAACTTAAGCAGACCACTTTTCTTTTTAATGTGATCCAGTTTAAACTGTTAGGCATCACAGAATAGCAAAATCCTTAAACCACAGCAATAAAGAAAATAATACAATGGTTCTGATCAACAATTTGCATTTCTTTGGTTCTCAATACTCTATATTGCAAGGCTCAACATTTCAGCCCCTCAGCTACTAGCCAGGCCCCTCAGCCTTAACTCCCGCAAGGTCAGCGGTGTGACGCAAAGTGCAGAGGTCAGCAGTGCAGAGGTCAGCAGTGCAGAGGTCAGCAGTGCAGAGGTCAGCAGTGCAGAGGTCAGCAGTGCAGAGGTCAGCAGTGCAGAGGTCAGCAGTGCAGAGGTCAGCAGTGCAACGCACAGAGGTCAGCGGTGTAGAAAGAACAGGGACTTGCCATGCACATAGCTGATCTGCCCTCTTCTCCTGGTGGTGGTACTGGTGCTGGGACAGGGGGGGTGACAGAGATGTATCCTCCAGGTCCTGCGCTGCAAAACCTTCCAGCCAGCCAATAGCACCTTCAGTCCTCCTCCAAGCCTATGGCAGCTGAGGTGGGCGGAGGAAACTGCAGATGACCGGAGTGAAGGGAAGACAGACGAAATGATTCTTCTCCTCGGCCACTCTGTAGCTGCAGTAGCCGGGGAGGAGGAGAATAATCAGTGCGGCTGTCTTCCCTTCACTCCGGTCACAGAAGACAGAACTAAAACGATCGATTAGTTTCACCCTCGCTGGTCCTGCCGGCGGCACCCTTTCCCCAGATGAATTTCAACTCGCCCTCACACAATTTTCACTCGTCAATTGTGAGGGGGCGAGTGGAAATTTTGAGACCTGCTATATTGCATAAATGATACAATATAAACAAGCCCCCAGGTCTTGCAAATTCTTCGGTTGTCTACCCTGGCCTGCATGTTTGAGAACTCCCCAAAGTGGCTGATTGATGTTGAAGTCAGCACATTGTGATAAGCCACTCCAGAAGCCTCACTTATTTTACTGCTGCAGCCACTGAATAGTCAACTTGCCTCTATGTTGTGGATCATTGCCATGTTGGAAAGTCCAAGTGTACCCCACTTGCAGCTTCCAGATTGTTCCTCCAAAAATTTCTGATAATATGCTGCATTCATCTTGGCATCAATTTTTTACTAAAGCCCCCTTAAAACACACATGATTTTGTTCTAGACGTTTTGGGGCTTCTGTATATGCTCTCTGGCATATTGTAAGTGGACAGCTTTGTGGCATTGATTCAGCAAAAGTGACTACCATTTTACCAATTCTGCCAATAAATAAGTGTTTGTGTACTTGGGTGTCAGACTCTGAAAACACATCACACAGTATACTTTTAGGTGCTTTTATGGAAAATGGATTGTTTGTGCATTTACCTTGCCATCCACATGGCAAGGTGACTAGTATAGAGGAACAGAAGCAAAGTAATGGGATTTATGGCAGCAATGCTCTCTAAGGATGTGATTCAAAATGTAAATACTGTTTTACAAATGCATATAAGAAGCAAAACACAATTGTATAACATGCTATAAATGTGTACAGCTGGCAAATAGGTTGTTGTTTGAGCTTTGATAAACTTTTTTTTCTTTATCAGGTAAATATTCAGTATTGCTCATGTAGAATACTTATTGTTTTTTGTTCTGTTTGGCTATTTGGATAAATAAAATGGAAACCCGACATTACAAATATTTAAGAGACATAAATGACATGCATTTTCTTATAACTTTGCATTTATTTTTCTGTATAGGTTTGATTTTAAATTCAGATGTGCCTGACAGTGAACCTCTGTTAGCTTTATTCCCTAGGCATAAACAGTTTTGTTTTTTTACTGTGAACGGGATAAAGCCAGAATGCCAGAGGCTGCTGACTGGACATTCTCTACAGCTTGTCCATTCCTGGCTCCGTGCTCTCTCTCTCTGGGCATCATAGACGAGATGTTCTGAAATGACAGATTTTCAGAAAGTATAAAGGATGCTTATGTTTAACAAAAGCACCAAAGCACTAGTTTTGTCCAGACTTGGACAGCCTAATCGTACATGTCCAGCCGTATTACCTTGGTTCAATAGGTTGAGGTTATTGTGATTGTATGGTCTTATGCCATTCTAATAGATCCGGACTGAGAGTTCATTAAAACAGGCGGGTTGGCATAAATAATTTCCTGTTCAGGAAAGCATTACATTAAAGCACGAAACTCTATTTATAAAGGGACAAATTACGGATTCATCTAAAATCAGGAGGTTTGGACACTGGCACAACAAAAAACAGTTAAGTCAGCCCCAGTATAACCCTTCCTCCAACCACCATGCCTCAGGATTTTGCCAGTGTCCTAGGAGGTTGGACATTTCCTCCTCAGCTCAGTTGATGAAAATTCTACATACATTTTTACCCTCTCTATCAACATTCTCAGTACCCAGATGTTTTTTTTCCTCTTCAATTATGACATTTATTAAGGTGTTTAAGCTGCTACTTCAACAGGAAACTTGGTGCAACAAAGCGCTGTAATCTGCCAAAAAGTAGCTCATGTACTTTTTCAGTGATAGGCATTTTTATGCTTGCAACAAAACTCTCAGGTGTGAACAGGGGCCATAGAAATGGATGGGATTCCTTGTCTTGAGCTTTGAGAGCAGCAAAACACCCAGGTGTGAATGGGAGCTAATATCGACCTTCTCGATGACCATTCTCTGCAATTTTCCTGTAAAATGTATCTCTGCATCCCTGTATGTTACCTTTGCACCTTGCACTCTACATTGTGCTGTTTCTAGACCTCTGTGTCTGAGTCTATTGCCCAAGAGCACTCATTATTTGGAGGAAAGCTATGACCTCTAGTCCACCCAGTCTCTAATACTTTCCTTTGTACTGTACCTCAGAAAATAAGGAAGGCATCCTTGTACATTGCCTTCTCATGCTTTGCTTTACATTATGCTGTTTTCTAGTTTCCTGTGTCTATTAGCGAAGAGTGCTCATATTGTTTGAGCTAAGGTAATTGTCCCCTTGGACATTCAGATATATGCCATGGTGCTGCGTCTTTTACTGGCAGAATGCTATCTTCATACCTAGAGTCGTGACACAGCTACTGCGTGACCTAATCTCTGAACACAGACTCTCACTAGGTGTCTGTTTATGATTAGAACGTTTTTATATGTGGCCTTCCTTCACTGGATACTGCTTAATTACTACTTGTACTCTCCTATCACAGTGGATCCTCTCTGTGTGACCATGTTCTTTTTTTATCACCTAATGAGCTGAATGGTGACATGGGAACAGTGGGATTTGCCTCCTGACTTTCAGTAGGCACAGATGAGTTACAGTGGGTTTATTTGATTACAACTCAGAGGGGTCAGTCAACAGCAAAAGCCAATATGTATGCCTCACCTCATAAACAGTTTGTCAATGTATGGGCAGCCAGCTACTATCAAGGCTGTCATAGCCTTCATATTGTATAGATGGGATAAATTCCTATATCTGCTCGATTTTTTTTGACCCAGAATTGGGTTAGGTCCTTCATGTCCTTTAGGCTGAAGGTGTCTCCATTTTGTAAGTGTATCAGCATCTTTAAAGCTAGCCTAAAACACTAGAATTGGTGATGTATATATTGCAAAGCAGGGTTTGTGAGCTAGTAGTAGTTGTGCCAATTACTACTATCGGATGAAAGACACGGGTAAGAACAAGGTGCTTTTTCCATCCGTCAAAACCAGCTAGACCAGCTACAGGGAGAGGTAAAGTTTAGACTTGCCCTAGTAATCCATGTGCTGCTCCCTCTGCATGTACTTAACACATCAAACACCAAACTATTTGTTTATAATTGCAGCACTCTGTTTTCAGATGGTTTAAAGTTTGTTTGCATTTTTTGAGTTCTCCTTTTTTGTACAATTTCCTCCCGCCTTATATTTTTCACCCTTTCCAAAGTATCTGAAGTAATATGTGTAATGCTGCCTTCAGTTCCCATCATTTTTCTCTTTCGTTGTGCCAGTGCATGAATGTGGTTGCTGTGTGACTGGTGAAGTCACTCTTGAGCTACAGGTCCTTAAACACGTGTATAACATTTTGTGCAAGAAAGAAGTCCACCGGTTTATTAGTTATTCCCAGAATGCTTAAAGCCACTGTATAATCTCACACTTGATGTAACTAACCGTGTTTTTTTTCTTTTTTTGCCCTTAGCATCCTTGCCGTTTATTATTATGACACTGGTAAACAGGCCGTACAAACGAGGTTTCTATTGTGATGATGAATCAATTAAATACCCATACCGAGATGACACCATAACTCATGGTCTAATGGCTGGAGTCACCATTTCCTGCACAGTTATAATTGTACGTATTTACAGACACATAATGTAGTGGTTTATGGTTAGGAAAAGTATCTGCACATAATTAGGAATTATACATATTATGGGCAGAAAAGAAATGATAATTTTGCAGACCGTAAATAGCCATCCTTTAACAAAGTTTAATAAAACCAGCGCTGAGAAAAGTATAAATGGTGCCAATGCTGACCTCCTTGTGGAAACGCTATTTGCTTGTTTGTCATTCTAAACCTTTGGCATCAGTACTTTGGCATTTACAGGCCCGAAACAGTCAAAACTCTTAATATGCATGTTCAATGTTAGGCACTTGGAAAGCAAGGAAACTACTGAATTAGGCTAGCCACCTAGAGCCTTTTATTAGGGGAGGTCAGCTGTAGCACCCTACATACGTCACTCAACACCGTTTTCCCTTTGTACTATATTATGAAGTTCTTTGGCTGTGTTTTCAAACTTTTGGGGTCATTTGTTTCCCAGATCCCTTAATGTATCAGGTTGTTATATATTTGTATAATTTGAATTCCTGCACAGCCACACACATTACAGACATGAGAGTAAATGTGTATGTTAGATATTTTCTCTTTGATGCTACTACCTTTTATGGCTTCTAGAGGTACTGTGATCAAATTGAGAAAATAAATAAGGACCAACTGGTTCAGACTCTAGAAAGGGACATAAAGCCACGCAGTTTACTATATGCGGAGCCTAACTTTTAAGGTTCTCTCTAGTTGTCAATGGAACTGGCTCCTAAATTCAAAAGGCTGTCTCCTGATTTCCTTATTAATTTGTCATCGCCTGATTTAAACACCTTTTCAATGCCATAAAGATGCAGCAAAAATATAAATTTGTAGATCAAAGTAGTACTAAAAGCCTTAGCGTTTTTGTACCTTAATGCATTCTCTGCGTTAAGGTAAAAAACACCCAGTACTTTTCTAAAACCCCCCGTCCCCCTACACTTACCTGTGGTCACTTGTATCCTCCTCCGCGACCAGGAAGATACTTTGCATTCCTCGAACTTCCTGGGCGAGGGTACTGAGGGCAGAGGAGCCATAGGCTCCTCCTGCGGTCTCTCAAAATGTGACTGCAAGGGTGTGGGAGTGGCAGGCCGCATGCTGTGTGTGAGTCTATAGACACACACAGCTAGGTGCGTGCACACACAGGTGCCTCCTCAGCGGCCGGCTAGCTGATGGAAGAACCCGTACATGGGGGGTTGGGGGTAGCGGTTTGAATACCACTAGAGAACGAAGGCATAAAAAAAAATGTAAAGAATACAAAACGTGTTTTAAAGTCTGGCCCCGATATAAAGGAAAAAGAAATGTGAACAATTTTATATCCCTTTAATTTTATTTACTTGTTGCTTTGAATGTATACAAATTATTTTTTACCCTTCACAGCAGAGAATGGTGATTTCATGACTGTTTGTGTTCTTCATGGTTTCCCACAGATCACTTCAGGAGAAATGTATATGGTATTTTCAAAGCGCCTGTACTCCCGCTCAGAGTGTAACAATTATGTGGCTGCACTCTACAAGGTGATAGGAACATTTCTCTTTGGTGCCTCTGTCAGCCAGTCTCTCACGGATCTAGCCAAGTACATGATAGGCCGACCACGCCCTAACTTTTTGGCTGTGTGTGACCCCGACTGGAAAACGATTAACTGCTCTGGATATGTGGCAGAAATTGAATGTCGTGGAAGCCATGCCAATGTAACTGAGTCAAGGTGAGTGACATGAGCAAAAATATTTAAATAAGCAGTTACCTTAGTTTTCAGTTTCGTTTGTGTGTGTGTGTGTGTGTGTGTGTGTGTGTTTTTGTTTTCTTTCATTGCATATGCTGAAACCTGTTACCATAAGACACTTGGCTTTTGCAGTAGCACATGGTAAGTGCCATATCAACTCTGATACTGCTTAATTCAAAGACAAAATCAATTCAGGCATATAAAGTTGAACACCTAATTCACAATTCTAAAGATCTTGTTACAGAGGCAGTGCTGAAGATTCTTTTTTTTTTTTTTTACCACACAGTGACTTTGGTGATAATAGACAATAAACATGTGCTGGAATCTTATTAGAGTCAGTGTGGGGCTGAAAGTACACTGCAGATGTGGGTGGGAGATGTTCCCCTACATTTTAACACTAGATGGGGATTCTGAATTGGGAGGAGCCTGCATATAGGACAGATGATAACAAAAACCACAACGACTTGCTTTTTTGCCTTTTTATTTCTTCTCAATTTAGCTGTAAATGGGAAGAGCAGGGTGAATGGCTTCTATATCAATTTTGTAACTTGCATTTTCATTTTTAACTGTGTAAACAGGTATGGTATCCAAATGATTTCTTATACAGTTCACTGGGAGCTGGGAATGGTAATATATCTGCACCCATGAAAGGAGCAGGCAAGCTGCACATGCCCTCTTCCCTTCTAGAATTCCACATTACCTCCATGGTGCAGTGATTAACAGCATTCATTATTTTTGCATTTATATTCGTTTTAATATCACAAGTGTTCTCATTTCATGTTTTCTATTATTTTTTTTCAGGTTGTCTTTCTATTCTGGGCACTCTTCATTTGGAATGTACTGCATGTTGTTCCTCTCGGTAAGCATTTCTACAGCTTTACCTTTACTCTTGTGATGCATAACTGTGCCACTACTGCATAGCTTGTTTTTCAAAAGGTGCTATAATAGCAATACTTTGTATTGCTATTATAGCACCTTTTGAAAAACTTGGTATTGCCACTTGGTATGTTTCAAAAATATCGTTTTAGAAATGTTATACTTACTCTTTTGAAGTGTCTTGAAGAGTAATAAACTGAAATGCCTTATACGTAGACAGTGAGCTGTACAGTGGAGGTACATCACTTGAAAGGGAAAAAACAACAACTTTAGAGCCGCCTGAACATTTGTATGTAACAGCTGGTACCGGCTGTGTACATGCACAGTGGGATTCTGCTCGCACTAAGGGGCGCGCGAGAGCGGGGAAAAAAATTACACGCAGGTACGACCACCCACCAGGAAGAGGTTGCCGTCTGCCCATTTATTTACAACGGGCAGACGGCAAATAGTTAAACAAGATTCTGGCAGGCTTTAGTAAGCTTTACAAATGCCCTGCTGATGCCTGCTAGCAGCTTCTTTAAAGGCATAGTCAGAACTCCCACGAAGATCTGTGTTAAAGTGACACTAAACTCAGGAGTTAAATCTTAAAAATGCATTCATGTACTGTACCATAACTATTCTGGATACACAAATACGATTCAGTTTTGTTAATAATTAAGGTACAAGAATCCATTTTTAAGATTTAACTCCTGAGTTTAGTCTCACTTTAACATTCCCAAACTGTAACTGAAAAGTCCTTCAAAGGCTTTAGCAAAACTGTTTGAAGTGTCCGGAAGCTTCACAAAAGCTTGCTTTGCTCACTGCTGCTATAAAAGCTAAGGCTGTATACTGCTTGCATTCAAAAATATATTTTTAAAGGAGAACTGTGGGGTGAGTGAAAATCATTCAGCCTCATAGTTCTAGCCGACCCGTGACAGTGAAGCTGTCACACGTCTGCTCAATAGATCGGGAAGTGAGGGAACACATACCGTCGCTCGCTCACTTCTCAATCATCTCCCTGCAGAGAGCCGTGACTGCCAGTCACGGCTCTCTGCAGGGATTCCCCCCTCCGATCCTCCAGCGCTGACTGGCAGAACGGACGGGGAGGGGGCGGGTACAGCTGGCTCTGCCTCTAGATAGGCAGAGCCCGCTGTCACTCACGCAGCTGGGTGGATCTCGACAGTAATGTCGGCATCCGTCCCGGCTGCGGCATTCTCAGTATATCACGAGCTATAGCTCACGATATACTGAGCTTTGGGTCACGGGAGGAGGTTAGTATATGTCCTCCCGTGACCCTTAGGAGAACTATGAGGAAAAACACTTACCCCATAGTTCTCCTTTAAAAGCTGAACTGAAACCGCTAAATACACTGCTGAAATACATATAAAGGAACTGTTTTACCTGCCAAAGGATTTGTATTTCTGTCCATCCAGTCTTGTGATTTAGAGTTTTGCCAGGTCTGTCCAGCAGCAGAGGCGGTCTGTTTTTTTTTTCTCTGCTCCAGTTTGAATACACTGGCACTACCTGAGAAAAAAAGTTTTAAATCAACCAAACACTGAGTTTTGAGGATATATAGAATTTCTTTTTTGCGCTACAAAATGTTTTTTTCTTTTATTCACATTTTTACCTTTTTTTTGATCAGGGAAAATTGTTGTTTGGAGTTAAATGCTGATTTTTTTTTCCATTAAGCAAAATGTAAATAAACTCTTCTTTTTTTTCCTTTCAGTTATATATCCAGGCCCGTTTGTGTGGAAAGTGGGCTCGCCTTCTACGGCCCACAATACAGTTTTTCCTCTTGTCCTTTGCTTTGTATGTTGGATATACACGTGTATCTGATTATAAACACCACTGGAGTGATGTTCTGGTGGGACTTCTTCAAGGGGCACTTGCTGCTACGCTCACAGTAAGTCAGCTCTATGTTACTTCTTGACTTTGAGAACATAATAAGCCACTGTATTGTGTATACAATACAAATATCTATTTGAAATGATATTTCAAAATACCTCCACATCCTTGCCCTGTGTCCTTGGTGTGGGATGACTCCTCTGTGTGAGGGATATTCAGCTCTATGGTGGAACTGAGGAGGCTGTAATTTATGTGTCCTGGCGCCCAGCCACATGTTTTGAGGCACTAGCACCCATCTTTAGGAATGTTAGTGGAGGTGGATATTGAAGGTCCAAGTTAAGCCTTTAAGTATATTCTCTGCCCTGCTGCTACTGAAGAAGTGGTCAATACCATAAAAACGTGTTGCGCTCTTCATATCCCTCCATATATTTCACTATCAACTTGGATCAGCTTGTAGCATAAATGGACTTTGGATTATTTATTTTAAATTAGTTTTTGGAAGTGATGTGTATGTTTGGGCTTTGAAATAACGGTGGGCAGAAATTATTTTTATCAAACTTTTATATATTTTATAATGGAATAAAAAAATAAACATTTTTTTATCATATCAACATGATGATCGTGTGGGTGCGTAAAAAGTCTGTCCTTGTTCTGTGAAATGTATTATTTTGGGATGTTGCACCTTCTACTCCCCTTCATTATTTAATAAAATTATCTGGTCATGTTATTACTTACTGTTCTGCTCTTATGGTTATAAAATCCTTATAACCATAAGAGCAGCTTCTGGTGTGTGCCACCGGGTAACAGTGCTGATGTGCCACATTGTTAGAACTGGTGACATTTCAGTAAGTTCTATTGGCACAGCATGGTGCGATGCAGTTTTACCACACTGCACACTGCTCAGAAAAAAATGTACTGCCTGCAGGAACAGAGCCCACTTAAAGCAAGCCAAATTGCCATGTCTGGCCATTGGGGCTGTGCTGGAAAAGCTGACCAACGCAGCCCCAAGGCATCTGGTATGAACGGGACCAAAGTCTATCTCAAACATGCAAGTTTAAGAAAAATGTCTTTATAAAGTTTGTCATTCCGTCAAATAAAATTCCCCCATATTAGTCCATTTTACTTATCTTTGTATCTTTGTTCCACAGGTACGTTATGTTTCTGATTTCTTCAAAGTCAGACCGCCTCTCCAGTGTACCAAAGACCCTCTTGAGACCAAACCAAGTCTCCAACTATGTGAAACAGACCAGAATCACTTTGGATACCTGGGAGGATCATGAGAATTTTTGTTGCCCCTCTGAGCTGTACCAACTTAATTGTTGAGCTCTACCTGGCTAGAAGGCCTATATCCATGTCAGCTGGCCGCTCCAAGGGGCTAATGGACTGAACAGGCGGGTTTCTCTTAGATGAGACGTGCTTGGATTTTTTTTAAATGAGAATTTGTGACATCCCTTTTTTTCAGCACAAAAGCCAAAGTAACTTTTTATATCAATTTATGTATAAAGAGAGGAATATTGATATTTCTATATTTGAATTGTGTATAAGGTTGAATGTCTTTGTGTAAGCATTTTTCCAATTTGTTATGAAACGAGTGAGCGAGATTGGAGCTCTGTGTGCAATATGACGATTTGTATGTGTGCCAGACAGGCATTCCAAGTGAGAGATTGTTTCCCTGTTCTCTGACAGCCAAAGGTTGGCATGAGCTGGGCATCATAGTGAGTGCATAGGTCTGTTTTGCGTTTTTCTGCTGTGTACAATCTGACTGCTTGTCCTCTACATGGAGGAGAAATTATATAGTTGAGCAGTTATCCTTACTTTTTGCATAGAATGCCTATGAGTGACTTGTATGTGTATCGAAACCACTGCTTTATACCTCTCCCCTTTCAAAGGAATGACCAGAGCATATGGAGCTATGGGGAGAGGTTAATGGAAAAGAGCCGCCTTAACACTCTTGTATATATTTTGTGTGTTGGGTTTAACTGTGTATGTACTATACTCCAATTCTGTGGGTTGTAAATAAAGCAATCACCCCATCCTTATTTGGCTGTGAATGGGGTGAATATTTCTGTCTAACTATTTTGTTTTTGTTACTCGCCCCTAAGGTGTATGTGTGTATATATGTATGTAATATA
>NW_017306805.1:331817-348304 GCF_000935625.1 Nanorana parkeri
ATATATATATATATATATATTAGGGATGTACTGATACTAGTATCGGCGCCGATAGAGTATTTGGCCGAGTATTCCCTCTAACTGGCAATGCTGAGTGAGCATGGAGCCAGCTTCCTTTCCAATCAGGTAGCCGGTTGTGGGTTTGTAACCCACCTCCCGGCTTCCTGATTGACTAGGAAGCCAGTTTCACTTGTTGCTAGGCAACCTAGCTTCCTATCCAATCAGGAAGCCGGGCGACACTTAATGATTGGTCAGCAAGCCAGGCTGTCTAGCAACAAGTGAAGCTGGCTTCCTAGTCAATCAGGAAGCCAGGAGATGGGTCATGATTTGCCACCTGATTGGCTAGGAAGCCGGCTTCACTTGTTGTTTGGCTGCCTGGCTTCCTAACCAATCAGGAAGCGGAACGATACCTCATGGCAGCCTCAGCAAGTTAAGCCGGTGTTCTTTTGATAGAACACTGGCTTCCCAGGCAATCAGGCTTCCTGATAATCGGGGGTATCGGTACTCAATATCAGCGAGTACCAAAAAAAAAAATACCGGATACCGAAAAACTGGTATCTTATATATGTGTATACACTATATTGCCAAATGTATTGGGACGCCTGCCTTTACACGCATATGAAGTTTAATGGCATCCCAGTCTCAGTCCGTAGGGGTCAATATTGAGTTGGCCCACCCTTTGCAGCTATAACAGCTTCAACTCTTCTGGGGAGGCGTCCACAAGGTTTAGGAGTGTCTATGGGAATGTTTGATCATTCTTCCAGAAGCGCATTTGTGAGGTCAGGTACTGATGTTGGACAAGAAGGCCGGGCTCGCAGTCTCCGCTCTAATTTATCCTATCGGGTTGAGGTCAGGACTCTGTGCAGGCCAGTCAAGTTCCTCCACCCCAAACTCACTCATCCATGTCTTTATGCACCTTGCTTTGTGCACTGGTCCGCAGTCACGTTGGAACAGGAAGGGGCCATCCCCAAACTGTTCTCACAAAGTTGGGAGCATGAAATTGTCCAAAATGTCTTGGTATGCTGATGCCTTAAGAGTTCCCTTCACTGGAACTAAGGGGCCAAGCCCAACCTCTGAAAAACAACCCCACACCATAATCCCCCCTCCACCAAACTTTACACTTGGCACAATGCAGTCAGGCAAGAACCGTTCTCCTGGCAACCGCCAAACCCACTCACGCCCGTCGGATTGGCAGACAGAGAAGCGCGATTGGTCACCCCAGGGGACATGTCTCCACTTCTCTAGAGTCCAGTGGTGGTGTCCTTTACACCACTGCATCTGACACTTTGCATTGCACTTGGTGATGTAAGGCTTGGATGCAGCTGCTCGGCCATGGAAACCCATACCATGAAGCTCTCTACGTAGTGTTGTTGTGCCAATCTGAAGGCCACACGAAGTTTGGAGGTCTGTAGCTATTGACAGGTGTTGCAGCACTAAATCTTCTTCATCAAGAAATGATCATGACATGATACAAAAGGGCAACAGTTGCGAACCGCATATGGTTATTTCTCAAGCCCAAGAAGTGATATACAGACATACACATGTTTCTCTCATTTCATCTTTAAACACCCAACGTAATCTGATACCCTCACAATTTAACCCATTCGTTTCACACACTTCTCTTGTCTTGCATTAAACACCTCAGGATGAACTTAATTCCACCTGTGAAATTTTAACACATTCTATTAACCCTTTACCCAGTTAAAACCTACAGGAATAAATGCAGATCCAAATCTCAGTTTAATCTCCTAGGTTGTTATGTGTTTAAATTAAAAAATCCATTTTATTTCTCGTCTTTTTAAATTAATTCCTTATTGCCACCTCTCCGTGGCCTAGGGATCAAATCCCATGAATCTCAATTGTGACACTGCATGCCCATAGTCTACAAAATGTCTCACCAGTGGTAATTCCACTTTTTTTTTTATCCCTAATTGCATATTTATGTCTAGTCATTCGGTCTTTTAATTTCTGTGTTGTTTCCCCAATGTAGTATAACCCACAAGGGCATTTAATATAGGAACTCTGACATGCTAAATGGTGTTTAATAGGTATATGTGTTCCCTGATGTGGGTGTGCAAACGACTCCCCTCTAATCATTGCAGAACATTGTATACAACAGAGACAGACAAATGATCTTGTTCTCCTGGGTCTGGAAAAAGGTTAAACTCTTTGTTTGTATAAAATCTGATCTCATCACTGAGCTGTATACTGTGCCACCCGATCTAAAAGACTGAATAGGTGCCATTTTAAATGCATCTATTTGTCGGTAATTATCCCTGAGAATCCTCCAATGGTTTTTTTTTTTATTACAAGTGAAAATCGTTTGGGACAATGTATGGTATTGTCACAAATGGTATTCTATTCCTATCCCTTCTCTTAACACTTTTTATATTTGCCCTCTTGTTTCACTACTTATAATTGTTCATCCAGCAATTTCTCTGGATAAACCTTCTGCGTCAACTTACTCTTCATTTCCTGTAATCTAATGTCTCTCTGTTCTAGCTCACCTCAGTGCATACAACCCTCTTAAATTGGGCTTTCGGTATTGATTTAAACACATTGAGGGTAATTTATAAAAACTGGAGCAGTTGCCCATGGCAACCAATCAGCTTCTCTCTTCCGTTTGTTCAGTTAAGATTTGAAAATGAAAGCAAGAAGCTGATTGGTTGCCTTGCACAGCTGCTCCACATTTTGTCTGCTTCAGTTTTGATAAATTCCCCTTATAAGGATGATAACTCTCATTGCGATCTGATTGTTTTACTATATAAATCACTAGTAAGTTGAACCCCTTCTACTCCTATCAGCATCTAAAAAAAGGACTGCATTCTCACTATATTGCATACTAAATGACAAGTTGTTCACCATACAGTTTAACTGCGGGTGGAATAAATTCAACAATGCTACGTCACCATTCCATATTGCAAATATTTAATCAATAAAGCACCCCCATAAAAGGCAGCACTGTTGAAATATTGGAATCTGGTAAATATACTCTTCAACACAAATCATAAATGCATTAGCATAAGGCAAACAAAATAATTATTAAAATGGTCAATAGTTTGACATTAAACTCAATTGGTATCCCAATTGAGTTTAATCTGAATGTTCTTAATCTTTAATCTGAATGTTCATCTGAATGTTCTAACTAGGGATGCACAGATACTTTTCGAGTGCCAGAGCAGATACTTGGCATTTTCATGAGAACTACCAGGGTTGCAGCGGATGCAGCAGGGACCGGGCTCTGGCGCTCCACCACTGTCCTGAAATCATTAGTCTGTATTGTTTTAGAAAAACGGTCACATGACAATAAACAAAAATCTATCAGTACTTGTACTTGTAAGTACTCGGCAAGTACCAGTACTCGTACTCGCAAAACTGGTATCTGTGCATCCCTTTATTTATATTTATAAAAAACTAAATCATACATTAAAACAGAGATATACAAATCCCAGGAGCTCCGTGTGCTCCTTACAAATGACAGCTGCCTCCTAATTTGTGAACTTTTCTCTAGTCTAGTCTTGGAGCTCAAAAGTATTGGTACATGTACTCGTACCAAGTACTGTACTTGGTATCTGTGCCACCCTAGTTCTAACAATTGGCATGGGGCTCTAATTCCCACGTCATGTTCAATTGATGTATATAGGCTAGAAGATTGCAGCCTCGAGAGATATGGACAGATAGAATCTCAGAACAGTTGAAACACCTTCTGCGCATAACCTCATTTCTACAATGAACACTCTCCACACTATGACTTTGTTACTCCACCTTGTCATCCCATGACCCAGTGAGCAGTGTAAACAGTTTAAGACAAAGTTTCTCAACCTTCCTCATAAATGGTGCCCCCTGGCCCTCTCCCTGAGGATAACAGGTTGTGAGACAGCTACCCATTCTCCAAAGTGCTGCAACGCTTTTTTACAACTCTGCCAATGGACATAAGTAGGAGAGTCATAGCCAGTCAGAGCTCAGCAAGAAGGAGGACGATTATTTTGTGTATGTGTTGATGAGTGTTTCTGACAATTGAAGATCTTATTGCCCCCTTGGGAAGCCTTAAACAGCTCTGTCTATACTCGACATGTTTCATTTTAGTGAGAAATCCTACCCCCGATACTGCAAGGAACCTGTTTTTCCAGTGATTCAACAACTACACAGCCACAGTGCACTTACAAGTTCTCCTGTGTAATTGTTTTTATTTGTATGGCTTATTCAACCACAGCTGAAAGCATCAACCAACTGCCAAGTTAAATATAAGTTATGGGAAACTTTGCAGGGTAGAAATGAGAGTACATTTTTGACTTCTTTTGAAGCTGTATGCTGCTACTGACCCAACACCTGATATAGATTGCACTAAATGACTCATCAGGTAGCAAAGTATGAATCTGGATAGAAAAATGTGTTTTTCCCACATAACTCTACCAAGGCACAATTACTCTTTAGTTTGTAGTGCAGTCCCATAATAAAACATTTAAAGTGACACTAAACTCAGGAGTTAAAGTGACATTAAACCCTCAGATTTGTTAACATAAACCAATACTGTAATGTGTGCCTTACTGTAATCCATGGTAGTTTCCCTTCTCTTTGCTGCTCTTCCTTTTAAATCATCATGTCTTTTCATGCTTGGGGAGAACTTCCCTTTGCAGCTGAGTGCCTCTTCCTGTAGTGCTGGCTCTGGTTGCAAACCTACACACAGACACCGTGTATCCATTCCATGGACAAGGCAGTCTGCTGCAAAACAGAAGTTCTGCCCAGCATGAGAAGAGATACAGATTTAAAAGGAAGAGCAGCAAAGAGAAGGGAAACAACCATGGATTACAGTAAGGCACACATTACAGTATTGTTAAAAAATCTCAGGGTTTAATGTCACTTTAAAGGAGAACTATGGGGTCAGTGTTTTTCCCCATAGTTCTCCTTAGGGTAACGGGGGGACACAAACTAGCGTCCTCCCGTTACCCTAAGCTCAGTATACCACGAGCTACAGCGACGCCGCAGCCGGAGCGGATCCCGACGTAGATGACGGGATCCGCCCAGCTGCGTGAGTGACAGCTGGCTCTGCCTATCTAGAGAGGGGAATCCAGCCCTCCCCCTGTCACGGCAGAGAGCCGTGACAGGATCGAGAGGTGAGCGAACCTGGTATGTGTTCGCTCACCTCCCGATCTACTGAGCCGACCTGTGACAGTCTCATTGTCACAGGTCGGCTAGAACTATGAGGTGAGTGAAAATCACTCATCTCATAGTTCTCCTTTAACGCTTAAAAATGAATTCAAATACACTAATTAGTAAAAAAAATGTGTCTTATTTGTGTATCACTCGGCTGTAAAGCATCCACCACTCCAAGCTCACTCCTGTGATGGACTACAGTCCTAATACAAATTAGTAAACTAAACATGAGATTGTAGTCCATCACAGAAGCGAGCTTGGAGTGATGGCTACTTTACAACACACACACAGGGACCATGGGGAACAAAAGTATCCACCCTCCAGAAGGAAGGACAGTGTCAGCACCAATTCAGAGATGATTTGAGGCTGTACAGCCGAGTGATACACAAATAAGATACTTTCTTGTTAATAGTTAAGCTACTTGAATGCATTTTTAAGATTTAACTCCTAAGTTTGGTGTCACTTTAACGGATCTCTTTTTAGTCATCGTGAAGAAATGTGTACGTTTATGCTGGGGGTGGTGATATTTTGCTTAGTTTAGTATGGAGTTAAATTTGAATCCATATCTGACTCTGAAGCTAAACTCCAGGTAGATATACAAACATCAAATGAATCGGCTATGTATTTCAATATTTTAATGCAGCAAGTATACCTAACATCATTCTCCTGTAAGCCATCCTCGGACCGAGAGAAAGGGACAGTACTAGAAGCCAATCAGACATGTGCTAACCAGATGATAGAAAGCTGACATCTTTGTGTCTTACAGCTCCTTCATTGTGCAATAAGCAGGCTGTTGTGTGTTAACCAGGCTGGGCGAAGGCTGGTTGTCAGGAAATCTAAACTGGCTGCACTTAGAGGTAGAACACTTTGCACATACAACTCCATATTAGGTGTTTGCCTGGAGTTCAGTTTTAACCCAAAGCACTGTGGTGTTATACTGTTCCTTTACGTCACATGTGTCAAACTCAAGACCCATGGGCCGAAATCCGGCCCACCAGGCCATTTCCTAGACTTCTCCTTTCAGATCTAGGTATTACGTTATTACTAAAACCAGTGATAATCAAATGCAGAGGCAATTATGATAAAGATTAGATACATTTATATAGTTTTACAGGCCCTTTGAGGGCAATCATAATGTTGACGCGGCCCACGATTAAATTGAGTTTGACACCCCTGTTTTACGTGAATGTGCTACCCAGGCAGAGCAAAGCAGTTTCATTTAACTGCTGTCTTCCCCAACTGCATATTACATACACACTGTTTTGCTTCCTTACCACTCCATCAAGCCACAAGAAACAAAGTGAGGAAAACCCCATTTAAACTCCATGTCACAATTTGGAGACTACAGAGGGCCTACGGTCTCTCTCTCTCCACACACCCATGTGATAATGCATCCAGTAACCAAACCCCAACACTGCCATGTGGGAGGACCGTGCGTTCCATGCATCCCCTGTAACAGGTAACTAATTTCATTCCTAGCAGCCAAGCATAGTGACAGGGTATCAAAGGGAACACAAGAATGTGCAGCAGGCAGTGTTAAATTAATCTGCTGCTCTGTCAGTTATGGGCAGGTTCCCTTTGAATTACAGTTGATACGAATCTTATGCATCTGTCACGGTGTTGTAGAACATGCTGAATCTTTGCACAAATAGCTTTAATGTTTTAAATTCACGTTGCCATCATGAATTTATCATCCATGGAATATCAGCCCTAGATTTCACACTTTTGCAGAGAAGCTGCTGCATGTTGTTGGGGCACACTGAGGCCTCATGGACACTAAGAGGCTGTGGTTAAAGGAGAACTATGAGGTGAGTGATTTTCACTCAACCTCATAGTTCGAGCCGACGTGTGACATTGAAACTGTTGCACGTCGGCTCAATAGATTGGGAAGTGAGGGAACACATATCGTCGCTCACTCACTGCTCGATCATGTCCCTGCAGAGAGCCCTGACTGTCACAGCTCCCTGCAGGGATTCCTCCCTGTCCGATCCTCCAGCGCTTACTGGCAGAACGGACAGAGGAGGGGGCGGGTACAGCTGGCTCTGCCTCTAGATAAGCAGAGCCAACTGTCACTCACGCAGCTGGGTGGATCTCGACAGTAATGTCGGGATACGTCCCGGCTGTGGCGGTCTCAGTATACCTGGAGCTGTAGCTCGTGATATACTGAGCTTAGGGTAACGGGAGGACGCTAGTTTATGTCCTCCCGTGGCCCTTTAGGAGAACTATGGGGGAAAACACTTACCCCATAGTTCTCCTTTAAGCCCAACAGAAGTTATCTGGTAAGTATAAACAACTTTATGCTTCCCAGATAATTTTTTTCTGGGCAAGGCTTAGTCGCGTTCACCCGCATAAAACTGCGCTAGTCGGACCCGGAATGCAGACATTTCTATTTTGAGTAAACTAACCTAGGCTGAAGGCACCTAGATACTGCTGTACAGTTATGTGTGCATTCAGTCATACAAGAGCATTATATTTTAAAATGAGCTCCAAACACAACCGAACTCAGCAATGCTGTATGTAGTCTGCATGAGGCCTAAACTGCGCTTTGCCTGATCCCAGAATAATTTTTTTTATAATGTGGGCAGTTACAGTTAGCAGAGATTGGCTGCCTTGTCTAAATTGTGAATTGCTCTGTCTTTTTGTAGGTGACAGGTGAGTGTCTTTTTGTAGGTGACAGATTCTCTACCCAAAAGATTATAAAATATGATGGAATTAATCACATAGTTTATTAAAAGACTTGTTGCAAACTTTTTCATATTCATTTTATCTAAACATGTATGTTATGAAGCATTCAACTTTCATTACTCTAACTACACTAAAGAACCTCATCTAATACCGTACTAACAAAGCCCAACTATATCGTCTTTCCCCATCAGTGGTCGTTTCTCCTAAAATCTATATTGTATGTGTATACAACCTTGTTATATAGAGAGAGATTCTTTGGTTGTCATTGGAAATGAAAAGTAAATGAACACATTACTCCCTTATACTGAGCACAATCACTGTTCTACATAGAGACTGATTAATTAACCTTTTTATGATGCTCTGGCCACAAGAAAACCAGATGCTTTTTTAATCTTGTCCTCTATGTGCGAAGTGTCACGCACTTTAGTTTTAACTTTATTTCCATGTGTTCAGTGATGTTTAAAGCAGACTTGTTGCATGGAACAGGTAATTATAAACAGTTTGAGCCCATGTGAAATGCAAAAAATGAAAGTTATATATAGAGCTAAATCCTATTTCTATAGCAGACCCATATTGTTTCAACAAGCGGGTGGGACGTTCTGACATCCTGTGCTAGAAGCAGAGGAGCCCGTTTCCCTTCCCTCTTGTGTGCCTCCACTTCAAATACTCCGGACGGGAAGAAGGCTCTGCCGTAGAGGATGTTACTCAGGCTAAAAGTATCCACTTGCTGGCAAAGAGCCTGGGGAGCAGGGAGATGAGGGAGTGAACACTGCTGGGAAGTCAAGGAACAAAAGGGAAAACAAATTGGATATTTCATACTAAAAGACTGGGAGAGGGGAGCAGAACCATTTAGGATGTATGGCATTGATAACGGACAATAAAAACAGCGACTTTGTAGTGTAAACAGGTTTAGGAATAGTTTGTGTTGAGTTGGACAAACGGCTAAATATGGAACAGAAGTGAATGAAGTAGCTGAAGGGAAATATGAATCGAGCCAGAAGAGGGATGGGGGGGAGAAAGGAAACTGGAAAAAAGAAAGCAGCTGCAACAGGGGAGAAAGTGTGCATTCTACAGCTGAGTAATGGAAGCAAAGAGCAGGAAAGTCAATAGGGAAGGAACTGGCTCTTATATAAGAATGTTACACTGAAGTATGTGCAGAGCAATCTTGAATAGGCACCACAGGTGACCTGTGTTTCTCAATCTTCTTAAATATGGATGCATTTCAATATCCGTTGTAGACTACCCCCTGGTAGGGCTCACTTAATGTGAAGTGACTCTTCATGTGAGTACATTACTGATTCTTTCCCAATTGTGGAGAAATGTTTTATAAACAGTCCTCAGTATTTTCAATAAATACTGGGAATTATGTTTATTTCTTAAAACTCCAAGCTGTTATAACAAATTTACTGTAAAGCTAGGTTCACACCTGCACGACACCCGGGACGTGCATCCCGGGATCACTCGCTGGTCCCGTACAATGCAGGCAGTGATTGCTGCGCGGCCCCATTGATTTCAATGGGGTGACATCCATGCAGCAATTGCAGAAAAAAGGTACATGTACCTATTTTTTGTGATCCACCCGGTGCGACTGGGGTGCCATTAGAAAGTAAAGACACCCACAGCGCGATCGGGTCATACCTTGGCGACTCCTGACTGAATCGTGCACAATTGCCACGCGGTGAGGTGTCGCCTAAGTGTGAACCTAACCTTAAGTACAGCCTGAAGGATATACACTGAGTGGCCAGATTATTATGACCACGTGACATTTGTAGGCAAATTAGCTATAATTTTTGCGCTGAAGTTGCTAGAGGGCCAGACCATTATAAATAGGGAAGCAGGCTGTTTACCACGACAGTAGAAGTGATTTTTTTGTGAAGATATGGGTAAACAACGCGATTTAACAGCCTGTGAACGTGGGATGATTGTTGGCGCTCGGAGCCATGGAGCGAGTATCAGCAAAACAGCAGAATTCGTTAAATGTTCAAGAGCAGCTGTTGTTAAAGTGTTTAAAGACTGGACTGTCAGCCGAAAATCTGGGTCTGAACGTGCGAATTGTGGCCGTCAGCGACTAGTCAATGTTAGGGCAAAACGGAGAGTGGCAAGACTGGTACAAGACAACAGAAGGGCAACAGTGCAGTGTCAGATTCCTCGCATCACCTTTCAACATCTCGTGGAGTCACCAAGCGGCCCAACGAAGTCATCTCGTGGCCCAACTAATTACTGATGGGGTGGTCATAATAATCTGGCCACTCAGGGCCTGTTCACATGAGTTTCAGGTGCGGATCAGCAGACGCTGTGCTATGTGTTTTGCCGCGTTTTTGGGGCTGTCAGTATGTTAGCTGCAGTGCAGTGCGTTTTTGATGCGTTTTGCGTTTCCTAACCGTACAAAATGTGACATGCAGTATTTTTCTGTTGTAACCTGAACGTACTGCGCACGTGAGAACTGTAGCCCATAAAACACATAGGGATACATTGGGATGCATTTTTAGTGCAGGAGCGTACGGATCAGGTCAGCACAGAAAACGGACATCGTGTGAACAGGCCCTCAGTGTATAATATACTGCTTATTGCTGGTGAGCCGGTCAGCAGCAGTCCAGGACTTCAGTGATCCAACACACCTTCTGCACAATGCTCCAATCAAGTGGGCAGCTTTCCAGTTTTTAAAGTGGTTATTCACAAAAGGGTGAAGAGTTTGGAGAAGACAGGAGAAGTGAACAATCTAGGACAACATAGCTGAACCTGAAAGTGAGCTGGATTGGAGAATTTTTCCATATCACTTATGTTGTCCTAGATGGTTCACTTCTCCTGCCTTCCCCAAACTCTTCACCCTCTTGTAAATAACCCTGCAAGTGTCCTGGTGTTATTTTTTACTTTTTTTTTTCAGCGTCGTCACGCTAGATTAGAAAGTGTCTGGACTAGGAATTTTCAGATACCAAGTCCCGTACTCAGTACAAGTACAAGTACCGATACTTTTGATCTCTAAGACTAGACTAGAGAAAAATGTAAAAGTTAGGAGGCAGCTGTCATTTGTTGGGATCACACGGAGCTCTTGGGATTTGTACATCTCTGTTTTAATGTATGATTTTGTTTTTTTATAAATATAAAGGGATGCACAGATACCATTTTTTCAAGTACAAGTACTGATACTTGCCCAAGTCTAAAACAATACAGACGAATGATTTCAGGACAGTGGTGGAGTGCCAGAGCCAGGTCCATGCTGCAACCTCAGCAACCCCGGTAGTTCTCGTGAAAATGCCAAGTATCTGCACTGGTATCTGAACATCCCTAGTTTGAACTACAGAACACTTCCCTCTCTCAAAATACAAAATATGGTATGTATGCGCTATGCATTATTTTGAACTGTGTCTCCCTCCAGATCTCATTTGTAACAAGTTCTCTGATTGTATTGTAACCTTTTACAAGGTGTTCCACAATGTTAGGGTCAGGGAAGTCCTTAGACCAGTCCTTCACATTTGAGGCCGATAGAGGGAGAACGTAGCACGTTTGTAGCCTGGGGTACAGGTCCGAAATAGAGTATTGGATGGTGGACATCAAGGTGTCTAAGAACGCGGTGGTGAGAAAAGACTGTGGTTCCCTAGAGAGACCCTTCCATGTTTTTGATATTTGGTGAAAATGCAAGGTGTGAGAGCGGAACATGGAATCTGGTTGGTAAGGTTTGAAAAGGCAGCGGGTCAAAAGAACCATCAGCGAACAATTGTCTCCAGGTTGTTAGCCCTTGTTGATGCCAGGTCTGGAAAGCCACATTATCCTGACCCTGAGGAAACATGGGGTTACCCCGTATTGGGCAGTGATTTGAAATATGTGGTGAAAGTTGTAACCGCTTTCGAACCTCCCTCCACGCTATGATAGTATCCCTGAACAAGAGGTTGCGAGAGAACTCCTTTGGCAATAAAGACAATTTACAGTGTAAGACCGCCTTAAGATCCCATGGGTACACTAGAGCTTTTTCTAAAGTCAAGTTAGAAAATCTAGAGTTGTCAGATAACCAATCCATCGCGTGGCGTAATAGACACGCTATATTATAAAGGCGAACATTCGGAAAGTTGGCACCCCACCTCGCCCTTTGGGAGCCAAAGTTTTTTTAATGGATATTCTTGGGCGTTTAGTGCGCCAGATGAATTGAGTCATGGCTCTATTGAGGCGTTGGACATCAGAATGCCTTAGAAATAGGGGAATGGTCTGTAATGGATATAGAAGTCTAGCAAAACTGGTCATTTTCAGGAGATGTATTCTCCCAAAGAGCGATAAGGGAAGGTCCCTCCAAGCCTCAAGTTCACGGAGTATTTTATTAATAATGGGTGGAAAATTGAGGTTATAAGATTTCACATTTTAAACAGTTTTAAATTATTTGATTTTAATTGTATAAAATATTTTTCTCAATAAATAAACAAGTTTTGCAGAGGTAACTTTCCACATTGACATTGACTTTGTCCAACTGAAACTCCAATGTGAAGCTGTAAAGACCATTTTGCTCAATTCATTCCCAATACTGAGTTGTTCCCAGGACAGAATTTGTTAAAGGGGTTCTAAACCCTCCGTTTTTTTGCCTATATCTACTGCTATCAAGCAGTAGATATAGGCAAACAGTTAAAAAAAAACAAAAAACGCCAAAACAGCGGTTTAAACGTACCTTTTTTTCTTTGCGCGATCCCGCGTCGAGAATCAGCAACTGCTCGTACGGTCGCAAAGGATCTTGGGGCGTGCGCATGCGCAGTTCCAATTCTCGGCCGGGAGACGAGCAGAGACGCAAGGTAAGTCTATGGACGCGTGCACCTGCCTGCAGACACCGCTGGATCGGAAGTGCCTGTAAGCAGAGAGGAGTCAGCGCTGGATCGGAGAGCCGCCGCACTGCTGGAGGGACAGAGGAAAACATCAGGAAAGAAGAAGATCTGAATAAAAGACATCATTTAAGGTAAGTGCTGACATTAACATGGGGGGGAGGGAAAACATTTTTTGACTTTAATGTCACTTTATCCTTAGTTTAGACCTATTTTGTTTAGAAAGTGTGATGACCCTATATGTATTCATGTTATAATTTTATACTTCAGTGATATTGTGATTATACATATATAAAATACAAATAAAACTCAGTGGAGGGGAATGTATAAAAACTAGAGCAGATAAAAACTGGAGCAGTTGCCCATGGCAACCAATCAGCTTTTCTTTTCATTTTGTTCAGTTAAGATTTGAAAATGAAAGAGAGACGCCGATTGGTTGTCATTCACAGCTGCTCCAGATTTTGCCTGCTCCAGTTTTGATAAAGCCCCCTCAGTATATATGAAGATACAAGGTTCCTGCCCTCATCCCTAACAGCTTGAAATCCCGCTGCACTGCATCTTGGGATCCTCCTGCATTTGTATGCAAATTTCAGCTTTTCAGAAAGTCAGAGCTTAGCAATGCCCCCCCACATTCCCACAATGCAGTGCTACTCATTGGCCCCCAATTGGCTTTATAAAAAATTATCTAAACCCAAGAACAAAAATGTAAAATATGGCAGCTACTAGCTCTAAGGCCCCGTTCACACCTGACCGTTTTGTAGCGCGTCCTACGCCCGACGGACGCTCTACAAAACGGTCAAAAATATAAATTGCATTGTAGTCAATGCCCTCGTTCCCACCTAGGCGTATTTCCGCCCGTCCCTAACGCCCTACAAAACGGCCCACGCCTGAAAAGGTCCCGGGACTACTTTGCGCCGTTTTGTTGGGCGTTTTCCATTGGGATAAGCCAAGTAGCCTTTGGAATCGCGCGACGGTCGCGCAACTTTTTTACCGCGAATCATGGTAAAAAAACCCGCGTGACGTTCGCGCGACAGACGCGCATATTACAATACGCCTAGGTGTGAACCCAGCCTTAGATGTGGTGGCTACATTCGGTTTCTTTTTTGTTTCCTTTTTTTTTTTTTACCTGGTAATCCTGCCAGTAATACAAGTCCCGTCTTAGGGTGACAACACTCATTTCACTGTACTGTATCAATGGAGGAGCAGTGTTGTCACCTTAGGACCAGAAGTGTGTTGGGACTACAGAACAGAACTCCCTGTTGTCATTTCCATAACATAAGGGGAGATGTTCTGGAGTCTACAGAAAGACATGGGGGCACTTTTTGGCCCATAACAGTAAGCACAGGCAGAGATCACAGAAAGCTATCCATTGTCAAGATTTCTGGTGGGATCAACAGGTATTTTTTTACTGAACAGATATAACACAACACTTTCAGTGGTATATATAAGAGGCCAAAAAGGAGCAAATAAGATTTAAATACACTTTAAGCTTCAGCTTTTTGTAAATTAGGAAGTCAAAGAGCTCTCAGGTCCCCCAGCAGATTGTTCAGAAGTATTTCATGCTACTAAAGGTACATTAAAGTACCTAGGGGTTCCTACCGTCACACACAGAGCATAGAGTTACTAAGGCTTTTACATGGTTGTTTTGCATTAACCAGGGAAAGGCTGACAGCTGCAACAGCACTGTCCAAGCCTCCATATCTAACTGGAAGTGCCATGACCTCCCTACACTCCCAATGTAAACACAATGCAGAAGCATTGTGTTTTCAATTTCTTCTACAGCATGCTTCTATGACAGATGGTGGTTCCAGCAATAGAAGTCGCTGGGACAAGCAGGAGCCACTGAATCTGGGTCCCGGTTTTAAACACAGCTGGGGCAAACAGGTACTGTCACTCTGCCTTAAAATTGCATTCAGATAGTGGTTCCATACAAAAAATTCCATGGTTCCAACAAAAAATTATTAATTGTGGTGCGTAAATACTGAGTAATTAGGTGCCAACCCCTTGTTATATAGTAGAAAAAAAGGAAAGAAAAAGTTGGAGTTTTTTGGGCACCATGTGACAAGTCCAATAACTACCAAAAGACCATTATTGATATATAAAATATATTATTTATTCCGTACAAAAAAGTTTAAAATATCACATTGGAGAAAAAGTATTAAAAAACGCACAAAACATGAGTCATTCAACGTGGAATTTGTTTGTCTGCTGTAGGGGTAGACAACATCGGCAATCCAGCTGTTGTGAAACTACAAGTTCCATGAGGCATTGCAAGACTCTGACAGCCTCAGGCATGACTGCCAGAGGCAAAGATATGATCACTGAGTGCCTGGTTGCCTACTCCTGGTCTATTGGGGGAGATTGTTAAATTTGTCTCATAGAGGTACCACTGTTTTACTGACACAGCAGGTGTGACAGACTTATTGGGACTGAGAGGGAGGATAAATACCACTCTTAAAGTTTATTGGTGCTTATCTGAAGGGATTCATGGTACTGTAAATGAGAGGCCTCTTAAAAGAAGGGAAACAAAAAGGCTCCCCTTGCAGTGGGGCTAATCTCGCACTGCAAGGGTTAACTGCTGGTTTATTGTCTAGGGGTATCTGAGTAAAAGACATTTACTAACCCGATCCCCTGGCACTCCGGCTCTCCCCCTGTACTCCGGCTCATGGATTGTTCCTCAGAGTTCTCATGTATAATACAGGGCTATAGGCTGTGGACATCAGTGGGCCTCCAACCACTGGAGCACAGGGGGGAAGATGCTGCAGGTCTTGGAGCCAGCGGGAGTGGGGATCATGTAAGTAAAACTTCTTTACACAGGTCCCCTAGACATAAATGAACAGTTGACCCTTGCAGTGCGGTGGTAGTCCCACTACAAGGTGAGGTTTTTTGTTTTCGCAGAGAACAAAAGTGCAAAGTACCAAAATTCAATTGCTGATATCTCTGGATATTGGAAGTTTCTGTGTTCTCCAAATGGGAGATATGAAGTATCCAGGAGGAATATTTTTTTTTGACTAACATTTTATTTGAATTACCATATACTGTACATTCTCTTGTGAATTAGATGTTTACAGGTGGAAACCTGTAAACATTTGGCAATACATATAATCAGGGACGTAACTAGAAATCACAGGGCCCCAAAGCAAAATTTTGTAAATCCCCTCCCCCCCCTCCAAAAAAAAAAAAAAATACCCCCAAAACACTTTCCCTCCTGCTGGCTTTGACTTCAGAGCTGATGAACAGATCACTCCACTGCTCACTGCTACATAGCCCACCATAGACCTCGCACAGCCCACCAGAGACCCTGCATAGACCACCTTACACCCTGTGGAGCCCACCATAGACCCCTTTCTCTGCACACTGTGCTTCTCTTACCTGTCAGCCCTGAACTGCCCGCTGCTGGGCCTCGGCATCCTCTACCTCCACCACCATGCCCTGGCCTCCTTCTCCTCTACCACCGCAGCCAGGCCCCGGCCTCCTTGGCCGCTGCCCCCGGCCATCTCCTCCACCAGCCACCAGGCCACCCCCGGCCTCCTCCTTCACAGGCCAACTGCTGCTGGGCCCTGGCATCTTTGGCCACCACCCCCTGCCTCCTCCTGCACCAGCCATCCCTGGCTTCCTCCTCCACCAGCCAAACGCTGCTGGGCTCAGGCATCCTCCATCTCTGCCCCCAGGCCCTGGCCTCCTTCTCCTCCACCACCGCTGTTGGGCCCTGGCCTCCTTGGCCGCCGCCCTGGCCTCCTCCTCCACCACCGCTGTTGGGCCCTGGCATCCTTGGCCGCCACCCCGGCCTCCTCCTCCACCAGCCCTGTCGCCGCTGGGCCCCGACCAGTGCCAGCGCTGCTGCCGGGT